>NW_025728099.1:0-195184 GCF_021461385.2 Schistocerca piceifrons
TACAGTATCTGAGAGTGGTTAAAATATAAAATCAAGCAACTGAGATCCAGGATGGAACGTAGCAATGAAAAGAATAGTTGCTACTCATCATACAGCAGAGATATTGTGTCACAGACAAGCACAACAAAAAGACTGTCACACAATAAGCTTTCGTGGAACAAGGCCATTGTCAAACACAACCCCTCCCCCCCCCCCCCCCCCACACACACACACACACAAAAACCACTATCTCTATCAGCTGAAGCAGTGTATGATGGGAGAGGCAATTGGGTGGATGTAAGGAAGGGGTTGGGGGCAGGGGAGGGCGAGGGATAGCAGGGTAAGGGTGGGGGGACAAACAAGTGCTGTTGCGGAGCTTGCAGGGATAAGATGGAGAGAGGGCAGGCCAGCTAAGTGCAGTCGGGAGGTTAGACGGAGGGCAGGAAAAATAAAGGGTATTATAAAAGGAGATAAGTTCCCCTAACCCTATTGGTGTCAAACTTTGTTAGGTCATTTTTCCTTACTTTCCTGTTCCCGTTGCAGCCCAGCACTACATAAGCCCTCTATCCCACCAATGCACCCCGTCTTTATACTTCTCTTCTTTTCCACTAACCCCTCCTGCCCCTGCCCCCCCCCCCCATCTAACCTCCTGACTGCACCTAGCTGGCCTACTCTCTCCCCACCTCGTCCCTGCACTTTTACCGTCCCCCATCCTAACCCTGTTATCCCTCCCCCTCCCCAGCCTCTTTTGTACTCCCACACAATTGCAATCTCCCACTTCCAGACTGCTGTTCATAGTCTGGTTTCAGCTGCTATGGACTGTGGTCATTTGTGTGTGTGTGTGTGTGTGTGTGTGTGTGTGTGTGTGTGTGTGTGTGTGTGTGTAAGGGGGGTGAGGGGGAAGAGCATGCACGTGTGCAGGGACTTCAGTTGGTGGTGGTGGTGGACAAAATGTGTGTTCTATAGTTAGTCCAGTGCAAATGTGGTATTTAGTAATGTGTCATTTAAATATCAATATCTGGGTGTAATGTTGTAAAGCGATATACCTGGAACAAGCATCTGAGAAAAGTGTGATAGGGAAGGTGAATGGTCAACTTTGGTTTATTGGAAGGATTACAGGAAAGTGTGGATCACCTGTAAAGCAGACGGCATATAGGACAATGGTGTAACCCAACCTTGAGTACTGCTCGGGGGTTTGGGATCTGTGCCACAGCAGACTGAAGAAAGATATTGAAACAATTCAATGGTGGGCTGCTAGAGTTGTTACCAGTAGGTTCGAACAACACGTTAGTGTCAAGGAGATGCTACAGGAACTCACATGAAAATCTCTGGAGGGTAGGCGACCTTCTTTTTCAGAGACATTATTGAGAAAATTTAGAGAATAGCTTCTAAAGCAGACTAATGAAAGATTCTACTGCCGCCAACATACATTGCGCATTAAGGACCACAAAGGCAAGAGTCAAGAAAATAGGCCTCATACAGAGGAATATAGATAGTCTTTTTTCCCTCACTCTATTTGCAAATGAAACAGGAAAGGAAATGACTAGTACTGGTACAGGGTACCCTCCGCTCTGCACTGTACGGTGGCTTCTGGAGTATCTCTGCACATGTAGAGAAGGAAGTGTGGGGAAGGGAGAAGTGGAAGAGGAGGAAGAGGAGGGAGTGGAGGGAGTGGAGGGAGTGGAGGGAGGGAGGGAGGGAGGGAGGGAGGGAGGGAGGGAGGGAGGGAGGGAGGGAGGGAGGGAGGGAGGGAGGGAGATGATTTTCTCCTTATGGCATATTACTTTACCTTCACTAAATATACGTATGCTGTTATTTATACATAATCACTCTTTAACCATCGACAATGAATTTGAGAAAAACTGCTATAATTTAGCTTCCTGCAATATTAGAACACACTGGGCAAAACAATCAACTGTCAAGTAGTTCTGTAATCATTACACAAGAAGATAAATTACCTGGAACTGGAACTTTTATGTTCTTTTTCTGAACTTGAGCTCTTGTGTTCCTTGTCTTTACTTGAAGAACTACTTTTATGTTCTCTGTCCTTATCCTTTCTTTCATCTTTGTGTTTCTCTCTTTATCCTTGTCTCGCTCTTTTTCCTTCTCTCTCACTTTATCCTTGTCCCTTTCTCTGTCTTTATCCTTATCCTTTTCCCTTTCTTTGTCCTTCTCTCTATCCCTGTCTCTGTCCTTATCTTTGCTACCGCTACTGCTACTGCTATGTTTTTCTTTATCCTGCACAGAAAGAAGACAGTAAAGTAAGAAATAACACAATGAAAATGTGAAACAAATAATTTCTTCCTTCAACACACATCTAATAACATCAGAGTTTAAATGAAACATTTGGATTTAGACTGGGTTTTCATTTATCTTCATGTAAAAAATGCAGACTTATTATTTAATGAATTACTATTTCATGTGGTAATGTGAAAGCCTTACAGCTCGTATACATAATTTTTATCATTAATACAACTAAACAACAAAATCTTTGTATTACTTTAAACATAATAATTTATTGATCATATTTCTTACCATATATTTCATGAAAACAACGGATAAAAGTTAATTTTTCGTTGTCGCTGAGACCGACAGTTTCATTTTAGGCACAGTTTTTGACACCTGATACTCTCATAGCTGGTGCTACAAGCATGCTCATTGATGGATTACAAACATGTTGATACAAAGAAACCTGTGCTCTAAGATTCACGTCGACTGCATTCTTGATTTAATGGATTATTAATTATGGATTAAAACTGGCCTACATCATGGAAGTCTCTGAATATTTAAATGACAATGACTTTTTTCCTTTTTTACTCCCTTTTTCCTCTTTACACATACATATAGAAAAACCACTTGACAGCAATATTTGCAGTATGGCAGAAACTAAATTTCCATTTACGTGGTTAAATCTATTCTAGGTTTTAATGAGTTCAATATGTTAAGTACTGGCCAATGCTCAATCCTTTCACGACCTATATATTCTCAATCAAAACTCCATATTTTCAACTTTTACAACATTTCTTCGGCCTGATACTGAACTCAATAACATTTCGATTTTGAGATGACAATTCAAATTCGAAAATTTTAACTATAAATGACATTTCACATTTAAAATTCATTCTAAGCTAACCAGCTGTTGCCATACTATTAGTTTTTAACACATTTGCAACGAATTTGGCAGGGATAACAAAGAAAACTGAAGTATTAACAATAGTATGAAATATGACAAGAGTACTTGCAACCTGTAAAATCTTAGTAATTGAACATTATCACAAACCTTTCCACTTGAACTTTTGTCTCTATGCTTCTCCTTGTCTCTGTCTTTGTCTCGATGCTCCTTGTGCTTGTCTTTGTGCCTTTCTTTGTCTCTGTGTTTCTCCTTATGTTCAGACTTGTGTTCCTTTTTGGAATGCTTCTCTTGGTAGCCATTAGAAATGCCATTAACGACAAGCTGTCCCACTAAAAAATTTACATAAAATGTCGTAAACATATGGTACAGGCTCATTCTACATGAAAAGACTGACTCCCAAGAATTTAAAGATCCATGAACTAGCATACTTACCTTCAGGCACATTTCCTGGTGGACTCCGGTTTTCCTTTGCATTTCTTTCCTTTTTGAAAAAAAATGGGAGGTTTATTAAAATGATAGGCCACAGCTGTTTTATGCAACAAATTTCTTAATTACACAGCAAAAACAGTTATGAAAAGTGACACTATATATCACTACGTGGGACTTAGTCTCCGTACGCCATTTTGCGGACTTAGAAAATTTCTACTCAATTGCTGGCCCTCGGTATAAATATACATACTCATGCACAGAAGTCTCTAATTTATGAAAGTAGAAACTTAAGTGTTGTAGATTTATTAAAGGAAACAGTACTTACAGACTCTAAAGAAAGTTCATCGCCAGGTACTTCAAGGTTCATTTTACAAATATGCTAGCCTACTGCTCCGCTGTGCTGTCCGCAGTTGGGAGACCTGTGAACGACCAGACGCCGAACACCGTTCGGAATCAAAGTCCCGAAATTCCGGTGTGCGCATGCGCTAGCTTGTAGCGGCAATGCCCTTCTTCGTGACGAAATGTTCGACGAGTGAGGATTAGTGCGATAGATGGGTGTAATATTTTTGTGGCTATGAGCGACTAAAAGTTGACGAAAGACTCCTTGAGAAATCATGTCACATTTGGTATTGAACTGTTTTTGTAATTACTCTGCCTTTAGAAGCAATGAGCGTGTTTCCTAGAAATGGTTCCCTAACAAGAAAAATTACGTTTGTGATGTCTCATCTTCACCAGTAATAACAACTACGAGAAATACATATACAAAATCCAGTTCGTGTCAGTAATGTAAAATAACGAACGAAAATTGGTCCCGTGTATACTTCTCATGGAAATATGAATTATACATTTCGATTTCGTTTTAACCATGCTTTGCATTGCTCGTATTTCTAGAGTTTCACTTCATGTAACTTCGATCGAAAAAAAACTTGTTATTCGCGAGGTCACACAAGGAATACTTTTTATCAGCCCATCAGCGAACATATGAATGCCGGTTTGATAATAAATCGTAATTCTAAAGTGTGATAGCGTTTATTCAGGAAGTGTTTTTCATATACCTTTGTGACATTTACGGTGCGCATGTCTGTATAATCAACATAGAATAGGTGTGCAAGCGCATATTAAAACACTTCTTGAAATGCATTTTTTTTGTTGATGATTGGAGAAGGTCAATAGTAGTTGTGCAGCAGAATGTTTGTTTAATGTACGAGAGGTTTTTATGACAAGCTATTACCGTATATGTTTCATTTTTCCTCATTTTTTTAAAAAATTAAATATTTGCAATATACTATAGTTTAGAAATAGCACGCGTAGTATTGATATTACCAAAATATTCACAGCCATAGCTCACTTGTTAAACTAGTAGTTGGCAATTTGGCAGAAACATTTTGGAAAAATAACATTATGTAGTCTTAGTCGCAAAATATGCTATGGTCTCTTCAAGGACCTTTGAAATTTTATGTTTCCATCCCAGTTTATGTTCTCTCTAATATTATTCATGCCAAATTATAGCAGTCAAATTCAAGATACGCATTACACACGTGATCCCAGGAATATTGCCATGGATTTTGCATTGCTACTTAGCTTATTCTAATGCATTTTTAACAACTGTCCACATTTCATGTTCCAGAACTTCTAGGATATTGGACACTTGTTTAAATTAACTGACTCCCAATTGGTTCTCTGGGAATCAATGTACATGGAAGTAGACCTCGGCCCATATTATCTATTATTAGTTGTCAACAGCAATACGTGTACTATGAAAACTACTCAGTGTCTGGTAGGTGTAATAAAAGAACAGTAGCTGAATAGCATGAATGGAAGAGCAGTGTCTTTTCTGTTGATTATGTAAAATGCTAATGTGCAACATGTTTAATAAAAAAAAAAAATCAACCTGGTAGACATACTTACAGTCACCATTATCTGCATGCCATTTATGATACAAAGTAATTGATATAAGCTACAAAAGCAGCATAGTTGACTTTTTATATAGCCCTTGTGGTTTTACAGTCATGATCTGACCTACTGAACATGATTTGTAAAGGAATAAATTTTTCATCCAGTTACGTTAAAATCTTATATGATTGGAGTCATCTGCTGGTTAACATAGTCCATTGTATTAATGTTTTCAAATACATTACATATGCACATGGGAGGAGTGCAATTCAGATCCCCATCTGGGATTAGGTTTTTTGTCTTTTCTTTAAATCAGTCAGGTAAATGCTGAAGTGGTTCATTTCTTCCTTCACTCGTATAAAACATGCCAACATGCTGTTCAGCTAAAATGAAATTTAAAAAAATTCTATCCAGTAAAGTCTTCTTACAAATGACACTTTTGCACTGATAAGCATTCCCATGCTCAGTATGCCAAAGGCCTAGCTAAGGTGTCCATTGACATTTGATATGTCCCTCTCCCACTTAAAAAAACATTTCACAAACAGCTCATGCTCCATACCCTTCCATACATTCTAACATTCAGCCACATCCATTTACCAGTTGCAAAGCAGCAACAAAAACCACCCTAAAATGGGACAGATTAATCAAATCCTCTGCCACACTTTTGACCACTGTCAAATTGTAGCCAAATACAAATGTGATCACCCCTGCATCTGCAACTGAGCACAATATGTTCAGCTTCAATTGCTCCTTCCAATCTCATGTCATCTAGATTCCCTTAACAACAGTATGTCAAAATACCACATGTTCAACACATCTCTTATCTTTCCCTCTCCTCCCACCCATCAGAGGTAGTCAACTTCCTTCTGTTCTTGTTTCCACCCATTTCCCTCCCTCCCATTCTAATTATCACTCTTTTTCATCCACATTATCTCTCATTTTCTCCATTGTGTCCTCTTCCCCCCCCAAATCACACCTCGTATTTCTCTGACGAACTGCTACTACCCTTCTCCTAACAGGGTGAGTTCTCTCTGGTGTGGTATGCCTCACTCTCCAAATCCTTTCATCTCCTTTCTCTTCACTACTCTCTTACTCTTCATTTCTCCTTCATTCATTTCACCAGCTCAACTCTACACAACTGCTCATTGTTTTTCCTTACATAGGAGTGCATAACCCTGATAGGTTTATGAAATACAACTATTTTTCTTTGCAAAGCTGCTCTTATTCAACACAAAAGAAGAATGGCTCAAATACATATATAGGTGGACTCTGATCTTTCAGAGATGTTCAAAAGAACAGAAACCTTTTGTTATCTAGCAGTCTTACAAATATTCAAAAGGTTCAAGCCCCAGTCCAGCACAAATTTCACGTGTTACTGTCGATTCAATTCGATCTGCAATTGTCTCTAATATTACTGAAATTCTTTGAATAAGGAATCAAATATCCATCCAGCAATACAGCTTGTTTTCCAAGGTATCCCTAAATTGATAAATATAAATGCTTTGATGATTTCTCAGGAAAGGGCAGTCACCAATTTCCTTTCCTCATCCTTGTCCTATCCAAGCTTGTGCTCCATTTCTAATGGCATCGTTAACATGAGATTAGATCCTAATCTTCCTTCTATTAAATCAGACTCAAATCATAAATGAGAATCACACTTATCAATAAAAATGCAGCTGATGGTATTCTTCAGGTTTTTTCTCAAGGTAATGATTCTATATCTACATTTACACCTATACTCTGCAAACCAACATGAGGTGCATGGCAGTGTGTACATCCCATTATACCAGTTATTAGGGTGTCTTCCTGTTCCATTCACATGTAGAGTGTGGGAAGAATGATTGTTTGAATGTCTCTGTGCAAGCAGTACTGTTCCTATGTGAGTGATACATAGGGGGTTGTTGAACAATGGAAAATCCAGGATGGAATGTAACAATATTATGAAAAGAAAAGTTGCTACTCACTTTATAGCAGAGATGCTGAGTCGCAGATAGGTACAACATACAACAAAAAGACTGTCACAAATAAAGCTTAGACACACACACACACACACACACACACACACACACACACACACACACACACACACACACACACACAATGGAACTCACACACATAACTGCAGTCTTAGGCAATTGGAACCACACTACGAGCAGCAGCACCAGTGCATGATGGGAGTGGTAACTGGGTGGGGGGAAGGAGGAGGCTGGGGCGGGGAGAGGGAGGGATAGTATGGTAGGGGTGGTGGACAGTGTAGTGCTGCAGGTTAGGTGGAGGGCAGGGGAGAGGTAGAGAGGGGGGTGGGAGAGCAGAAAGGGAGAGAAGTCAAAAGACTGGGTGTGATGGTGGAATGACGGCTGTGTAGTGCTGGAATGGGAACAGGGAATGGGCCGGATAGGTGAGGACAGTGACTTAACGACGATTGAGGCCAGGAGGGTTACGGGAAGGTAGCATGTATTGCAGGGAAACTTTTGCACCTGCGCAATTCAGAAAAGCTGGCGTTGGTGGGAAGAATCCGTATGGCACAGACTGTGAAGCAGTCATTGAAATGAAGGATGCCATGTTTGGCAGCATGCTCAGCAACAGGGTGGCCCACTTGTTTCTTGCCCACAGCTTGTCAGTGGTCACTCATGTTGACAGACAGCTTGTTGGTTGTCATGCCCGCATAGAATGCAGCACAGTGGCTGCAGCGTAGCTTGTAGATCACATGACTTGTTTCACAGGTAGCCCTGCATTTGATGGAGTTGGTGGTGGTGGGAGGATGTATGGGACAGGTCTTGCATCTAGGTCTATTACAGGGGTATGAGCCCACACCACCTACTCACAAACCAGTCATGTGGTCTACAAGCTAAGCTGCAACCACTGTGCTGTATTCTATGTGGGCATAACAACTCCCCCCCTCTGTGGGTCCGGGAATTAGAATAGGCCTGAAATATTGCTGCCTGTTGTCAGAGGTGACTAAAAGGAGTCTCACATGTTTCAGGCTTTATGTGATGATACCCTGTAGGGTTTGACCTCCATTCTTCAAAATTTTTCCGAAGAGTGAGCCAGTTGGGGAAGGGCACCTAACATGGTGCATCGTGACCATCGTGCCTTGAGATCTGTAGCTCGCTTTCTTGTCTTCACATTGCAGTCCCGCTCATTCTCCATCTCTTGGGTGAGGACACCTCCTTGGGTGTGTTTTCCACCATGCACTATGCAGTGTTGCTTTCTGCGCTGATGATGACCACGGACTTGTTTGCACCTGATATCCAGTACGGTAGCCAGTCAGTTGTGTTGGGGCCGCCATGTACCCTGTTGGTTGTAGCCCCTTGAGAAAATAGGGATTGCTCTGCTGATGCCTGTGCCGCTGACTCCCCACGTATGACAGGGAGTAGGTGCCTGCCACCCTGGGGCATCAGGACTCCCGGTAATGGCCATCTTGCCAGGTGGCCTTTGCTGCGGCTGGGTGGTGCCCATGGGGAGGGCTCTGGTCAGAGTGGAAGGCATCAGGCTGGATGATGTGCGATGAAGCGTACCATGTCATCACTTGCTGGTGATCAAACACCAGCAGTCTCTGAGTGTTCTAAGTTTCTGTACAATGCAAGGAAGTACGGCCCTAAATCATTCTCCTCCATGGCCACTCCATGAGAGGAACACCAGGCTAAGGATTGCAGTGAACCTTACTCACTCTGGTTCCTCGTATGTACGAGAACTGATGGGCACTCCTTTGTTTTGATGAAGCCACAGTTTTTTGTAGACCATTTAGAAGACAAGTTTGGGGAGGTGGAGGGCTTGTCCAAAATGTGGTCAGTGTCAGTCTTGATAAAAACAGCATCCTCTGCCCAGTTGCGGGCATTACTCACTTGTGACCAGCTTAGATATGGTCAAGGGTATTATGTTCCACAGGAACCTTCTTTTGCTGTCTGACGATGAGTTGCGCGCCAACTTAGAGCGATGAGGCATTCATTTTGTCTGGCACGTCCATCGGGGTCTGAGGGATAATCAGGTTGCTACCGGTGCCTTCATCTTGGCCTTTGAGGGTGATACATTGCCCGAGAACGTCAAGGTGATGGTCCACTGCTGTCACGTCAAGCCCTATATCCCTCCCCCGATGCAGTGCTTTAAGTGCTGGAAGTTCGACCATATGTCTTCCCGCTGTACTTCCAGCCTCACATGTCGAGATTGCGGACACCCATCACATCCCAATACTCCCTGTGCCCAGCTTCCCATCTGCGACTTCGAGTCGCTTAACTGAGATCCAGTCTCTGAGCCGTAAGGCTTCACCTGCCCCATTGACCGTGTGGGGGGGGGGGGGCACTGTCGTTGAACAGGTGTTGGCACAACTCGACTTCTCTCTCTTAAATGATGGTGCCTCCATACATTTTAGTGTGGTGCATGGCATGTACTGAGCCATCGACCTTTCGGTCTGCAGCCCTGGCCTTCTACCACCTGTCCATTGGAATGTGCACGACGACTGTAGTGACCACTTTCCTATTTTTCTTTCACTGCTGCAGTGTCACTCTTCTGGGTGCCTCCCCAGGTGGGCGTTGAATAAGGCTGACTGGGACTCATTTGCCTCCATTGCCGCTATTGCCCCTCTTTCTCATGACAGCATTGATGTGGTGGTTCACATGATAACCGCCGGCATTGTTTCTGCACTTGTGCCATGCATTTCTGCCAGCTTCGTACTGTTCACCCTGAGCCATGACTTTATCTTGACAGCGAACCTCTTGCTGTGGTGGAGACGCATCGGTTTTTGGGATTGCTTTTTGATGCCCGGTTGACTTGGCTCCCTCATATTCGGCAGCTCAAACAAACATACTGGCAGCACCTTAACGCTCTACGTTGCTTGAGTCACTCCAGTTGGGGTGCTGATCGGTCTGCCCTTCTACGACTTTATCAGGTGTTGATTCAGTCCCGTCATGATTATGGGAGCCTGGCTTACGGTTCGGCATGGCCTTCCGCATTGCAGTTGCTTGACCCCATCTGACTTGCAACTGGTGCTATTTGCACAAGCCCTGTAAACAGCATCCTTGTGGACCCTGGTGTCCCTCCATTGCAGATCCGGCGCCAACAACTAACTACTGGCCACTTATGCAGTACATTTTTGTAGCTTGCCTGGGCATCCAAATTACTGTCTCCTGTTCCCCAACTCGGTCGTCCATCTTCCAGAATGTTGGCCCCAGTCAGGGTGTACGATCGCAGTTCGCATCCGGGCTCTTCTCTCTGGGCTTGAGTTTTTCCCTCTCCCACCTCTTTTTGTGGGCCCATCAATGTCTACCCTCGTGATGTGTGCCCTGCCCATGCCTTCAGCTGGATTTGATACAAGGCCCAAAAGACTCAAACCCTCCTGAGGCCCTCCGCCGATGCTTTCTTTCCAACCTTGCTGTGTTTTCTGGCTCTTCCATAGTCTATATCAACGGTTCAGTGGTTGCTGGTGAAGTTGGGTATGCTTTTACTCTTGGGGAACAATCTGAACAATGCTCATTGCTGGATGGTTGCAGTGTTTTCACTGCAGAGCTCGTCGCCATCTCTCACGCCCTAGAGTATATCCACTCCAGCTCAGGTGAGTCCTTCGTTATCTGTAGTGACTCCCTGAGCGGTTTACAAGCTATCAACCAGTGTTTTCCTTGCTCTTGTCTGGTGATGGCTATCCAGTAGTCCCTCCATACTCTTGCCCGTTGCGGCCACTTCTTGGTCTTTGTGTGGACCCCAGGTCATGTCGGCATCCCAGGTAATGAACGGGTTGACACACTCGCCAAACAGTGCATTCGTTTTACGGCAGAAGGTACCTGGTACCTGGAGTGATGAATGACGCACCCTGCCTTCATCCAACAAACTTCGGGTCGTCAAGGAGACTTCCGGTGTGTGGCGCTCCTCCTTGCAGGCTTCTCGCAGGGACTCGGTTGTACTCTGCCAGCTATGCATTGGCCACACTTGGCTGACGCATGGTTATTTAGTGCACTGCGAGGACCCACCTCTCTGTAGCTGTGGTTCAGCATTGAAGGTGGTCTACATTTTGTTGGACTGTCTGCTTTTAACTGCGCTGAGGCAGACATTCGCGCTGCTTCATATGTTCCCTGCACTTTTAACAGATGACGCTGCAATGGCAGGCTTAGTTTTGAGTTTTATTCAAGCTGAGGACTTTTATCACTTGATCTGAGGGTTTGTCTCTTTTGTGCATTGCACCTGGCCTTTGGCCTACTGTTTTAGATTGGGATTATTAGTGTGTCTTTAGGTGGTTGGCTTTTCCTTTTTTGTTTCCATGGTCGGCCAACCACTGTAACACTCTGTGTGCTTTTAATTCCTTTTGTCTGGTCTTTGTCTGTGTCTTTCTTGTCCAACGTCATCCCTTGTCATCTCCGTTGCTTGTTTTTGTTCTTTGTGGGTGTTTCATGACCGTGAAAGAAGGGAACGATGGTCTTTTTAGTCTGGTCCCTTCAGCCCCCACAAACCAACCAACCAACCAACCAGTGCCGTCATCTTGACCTTCGAGGGTGACACATTGCCCGAGAAGGTCAAGGTGATGGTCTACTGCTGTGATGTAAAGCCATATATCCCTCCCACGATGCGGTGCTTTAAGTGCTTGAAGTTCGGGCATATGTCTTCCCGCTGCACTTTCAGCGTCACATGTCGAGATTGTGGACGTCCATCACATCCCAATATTCCATGTGCCCCGCCTCCCATCTGTGTCAACTGCGGAGAGCATCATTCCCCTTGCTCACTAGACTGCAGGAGTTTACAGCGTGAAAGGAAAATCATGGAATGCAAGACCCTGGACTGGCTGACCTAACTGAGGCTAAGAGGACATTTGAGCATCTACATCCTGTGGCTATGACCTCCTCTCATGCTGCCGCTACGAGATCAGTTGTAGCCCCATCCATTCCACAAATTCTGGTCGGCTCTCAGAGCCAGAAGGCTACACCTGCCCCCTTGATGGTGGGGGGCAATTCCCCCCCCTCCCCCGGTTGCTCCCACACCACCTACCTCAGGAGCACTGCCCCCCCCCCCAACCATCGGGGACACCAGTCCCCACTTCCTAGCTGGAGAAGCATAAGTCTTCTTCAGCTCCTTTCACCAGGAAGGGATCCCTTGGCTCAGTCCCTTCCCAGGTCTCTGCTAGTGGGGAAGAATACACCCACCAGTGGCTGAAGTGCCCAAAAGCAGCTGGTCATAGCGCTTCACGATCCTCCTCAGTCCCGGAGACTGAATCAGTGAACCCCTCCCAGCCAGAGAAACCCAAGGAACAGCGAGAAAAGTCCAAAAAGAAGATCCTTAAGACCAAGGAAATTGTGGTGGCACCCACACCACTGCTACTTACAAGCTCTGTGTCTGGTGATGAGGTGGTGAGTCTGGCATCTGCTGAGGACCTAGATCTCGCTGGACCCTCAACTCAATGGATATAGACTGCTCAGGCAATAAGTCGGTGGCAGCAGGTGACCCTGAGGCGTAAACTGCCTCATTGAATGTTCCATGCCTTCTCAGTCTCACGATGTCATCCTCCAGTGGAATTGCAGTGGTTTTTTCCACCGCCTGGCTGAGCTACGGCAACTGTTAAGCTTTACACCTGCTTTCTGCATTCCCCTCCAGGAAACCTGGTTCCTGGTAATGCGGACCCCTGCCCTCCGTGGCTATAAGGAATATTACAGGAACCATGGTGACTATAATCGAGTGTCAGGTGGAGTTTGCGTTTATGTCCTAAACTCAGTCTGTAGTGCAACTGTGCCCCTTCAAACCCCTCTTGAAGCTGTGGCTGTCAGAATAAGGGCAACACAGCAAATAACAGTCTGCAATGTATATCGTCCTCCAGATGGTGCATTACCCCTGAATGTATTAGCTGCTTTGATTGATCAACTCCCCAAACCTTTCCTACTTTTGGGAGATATTAACACCCATAACCCCTTGTGGGGTGGCACCATGCTTACTGGGCGAGGCAGAATCCACTGAAGAGCACATGACGACCTTTGTGGTAGTGACCACTTCCTCCTCCTCCTCCTCCTCCTCCTCCTCCTCCTCCTCCTGCCCTGGCGTCAGGCCCACAGACACTTGCTCACCTATGAGTTCACCATTGACTCTCCCCCACACGGTAACATCGATGTGATGGTTGAGCAGGTGACTACAACAATCGTTAATGCAGCAGAAAACACGATCCCTCGCTCTTTCAGGTGCACCCAGGTCCCTTGGTGGTCACCAGAAGTCGCTGACGCAATTAAAGAGTGTCGGTGAGCTCTACAGCGGCATAAGCAGGATCCTTCCCTGGAGCACCTCATAGCCTTTAAGCAGCTCCATGCCCGCATTCACCAGCTTATCAAGCAGGAGTGCTGGGAGAGATATGTCTCGACCATTGGATGCCATACGTCACCTTCTCAACTCTGGACGAAGATCAGATGTCTTTCTGGGTACCAGACCACTTCAGGTGCCCTGGCATTAACATCAATGGCATGTTGTCTACCAATGCAAACACAATTGCTGAGCAGTAAGCTCGAGCCTCTGCATCGGAGAACTACCCCCCCAGCCTTTAGCACCCTCAAACAGCGGATGGAAGGGAAAGTCCTCTCATTTGTTACATGCCACAGTGAATCCTATAACGTCCCATTTACAGAGTGGGAGCTCCTCAGTACCCTTGCACATTGCCCTGACATAGCTCCTGGGCCAGGTCGGATCCACAGCCAGATGATTAAACATCTATCGTCTGACTAGAAGCGACATCTCTTCGTCATCTTCAACTGAAACTGGTGCGATGGCATCTTTCCATCGCAATGGCGGGATAGCGCCGTCATTCCGGTGCTTAAACCCAGTAAAATCCCACTTGATGTGGATAGTTATCAGCCCATTAGCCTCACCAACATTCTTTGTAAGCTGCTGGAACATATGGTGTGTCAGCAGTTGGGTTCAGTCCTGGAGTCACATGGCCTACTGGCTCCATTTCAGGGTCGCTCTACCACTGATAATTTGTGTTCCTCAAGTCTGCCATCCGAACAGCCTTTTCCAGATGCCAACATGTGTTTACCATCGTTTTTGATTTACGAAAAGCGTATGACATGACCTGGCGACATCATATCCTTGCCACATTATATGAGTGGTGTCTCCGAGGCACGCTCCCAATTTTTATCCACAATTTCTTGTCGCTATGTACTTTCTGTGTCCAAGTTGGTGCCTCCCATAGTTCCCCCAATATCCAGGAGAATGGGGACCCACAGGGCTCCTTATTGAGTGTCTCTCTATTTTTAGTGCCCATTAATGGTCTAGCAGCAGCTGTAGGGCTGTCCGTCTCACCTTCTCTGTATGCAGATGACTTCTCCTTTTTGTACTGCTCCACCAGTACTGGTGTTACTGAGCGGTGCCTACAGGTAGCCATCCACAATGGGCAGTCATGGGCTCAAGCCCACAGTTTCCAGTTTTCGGCCACAAAGTCATGTGTTGTGCACTTCTGTCATCATTGTACCATTCATCTGGAACCAGAACTTTACCTTAATGATGATCCACTCATGGTAGTGGGGACACAGCGATTCTTAGGACTGGTTTTTGACGCCCGATTGACTTGGCTTCCTCACCTCCGTAAACTTAAGTGGAAGTGCTGGCAGCACCTCAGTGCCCTCCGCTGCCTGAGCAACACCAACTGGGGTGCAGATCGCTCTACGCTGCTGCAGATCTACAGAGCCCTTGTTCAATCCCACCTTGACTATGGGAGTGTGGTTTATGGTTCGGCGGCACCCTCAGCATTGTATTTACTTGACCCAGTGCATCACTGTGGCATTCACCTGGTGACAGTAGCTTTTAGGACGAGTCTGGTGACCAGTGTCCTGGTGGAGGCCGGAGTCCCTCCATTGCAGGTTAGGCGTGCACAATTGCTTTCCAGTTATGTTGCACACGTTTGTAGTTCTCCTGCACATCCGAATTACTGTCTTCTTTTCCCGCCCACGGCGGTTCATCTCCCTCATTGGCGGCCCTGGTCGGGGCTTACAATTGCAGTTCGTGTGCAATCCCCTCTCTCTGAACTGGAGCCCTTGCCTTTACCACCTGTACTTGAGGTTCATTCACGGACACCTCCATGGTGTACACCCATGCCGCGGTTTCGTCATGACCTTTCACATGGCCCTAAGGACTCAGTTGACCCTGCGACACTCTGCTGTCACTTCCTCTTGATTCTCGACATGTACCAAGGCCATGAAGTGGTTTACACCAATGGCTCGATGGCTGATGGTCACGTTGGCATTGCCTGTGTTCATGGAGGACATATAAAACAGTACTCCTTACCAGATGGCTGCAGTGTTTTCACTGCAGAGTTGGCGGCCTTATCTCGTGCTCTGGAACACATCCGCTCATGCTCAGGTGAGCCATTCTCCTGTGTACTGACTCCTTGAGCAGCCTACAAGCTATCGACCAGTGCTACCCTCATCATCCTTTGGTAGCGACCATCCAGGGGTCCATCTATGCCTTGAAATGGTCCAGTCATTCAGTGGTGTTTGTCTGGACCCCAGATCACGTTGGAATCCCAGGCAACGAACTTGCCGACAGGCTACACGGAAACTGCTTATGGAGATTGGCTTCTCTGAAACTGACCTGCTCTCAGTATCACACCACAAGGTTTTGCAGCTTTGGGAGATGGAACGGCATAACCTCAGTATACACAAGCTGTGGGCCATTAAGGAAACTATGAATGTGTGGAAGACCTCTGTGCGCGCCTCTCGCAGGAACTCTGTGGTTCTCTGTCGTCTCTGCATTGGCCATATGTGGCTGATGCATGGTTACCTCCTCCGTCGTGAGGACCCACCTCAGTGCTGCTGTGGCTCATGCATGATGGTCGTCCATCTCTTACTGGACTGCTCACTTTTAGCCACTCTGCGGCAGGCTTTTAACTTTCCCAGCACCCTACCTTCGGT
Organism: Schistocerca piceifrons; assembly: GCF_021461385.2. Lineage (NCBI taxonomy): Eukaryota > Metazoa > Arthropoda > Insecta > Orthoptera > Acrididae > Schistocerca > Schistocerca piceifrons. Next base: position 16,300 of record NW_025728099.1, read on the forward strand.
GTTGGGTGACACCCTAGTGCTTTCAGGATGGAGGTTTTAATGTGTTGGAGAGTGGCTAGCTTTTCCTTTTTATGCACATGGTAAGCCAGCCATGGTAACTGCTTTCTTGTTTTAACCTCTTCTACCTCTTTCTTGCATCTTTGTAGTTTTCTTGTCCCCTTTTGTCCATTTAAGTGTTTGTTGCCCTTCAGTCTTTGTTGTGGATTTTTCCTTTCATTCTGTTTTATGTTGTAAGTCTCATTCTCTTATTCTCAAACTTGTGGCATTGTTTCCTTTGTAACAAGGCAGTGATGACCTCATAGTATGGTCCCTTCCCCCCCTCTTTTAAACCAACCAACCAATCAACCATGACAACCAACAATCTGTCTGTCCACATAAATGGCCACCGACAAACTGTGGTCAAGAAACAAGTGGACCACCCTGTTGCTGAGCATGCTGCCAAACATGACATCCTTCATTTCAATGACTGCTTCACAGCCTGTTTCATAAGGATCCTTCCCACCAAAACCAGCTTTTCTGAATTGCACAGGTGGGAACATCCAACATTTCCATAACCCTCCTGGCCGCAACCTTCATTAGTCATTGTCTTCACCCATCCAGCCCCTTTCCTGTTCCCATTCCAGCACTACACAGCTGTCATTCTACCATCACACCCAGTCTTTATACTTCTCTCCTTTTCAGCTATCCCACCCCCCTCCCCCACCTCTCCCCTGCCACACTCCTCATGCATAGGTGCTGCCGCTTGCAGAGTGGTTTCAGTTGCCAGAGACTGCAGTCGCGCCCATATATATATATATATATATATATACAAAGATGAGGTGACTTACCGAACAAAAACGCTGGCAGGTCGATAGACACACAAACAAACACAAACATACACACAAAATTCAAGCTTTCGCAACAAATTGTTGCCTCATCAGGAAAGAGGGAAGGAGAGGGGAAGACGAAAGGAAGTGGGTTTTAAAGGAGAGGGTAAGGAGTCATTCCAATCCCGGGAGCGGAAAGACTTACCTTAGGGGGAAAAAAGGACAGGTATACACTCGCACACACGCACATATCCATCCACACATACAGACACAAGCAGAAATATGTCTGCTTGTGTCTGTATGTGTGGATGGATATGTGCGTGTGTGCGAGTGTATACCTGTCCTTTTTTCCCCCTAAGGTAAGTTTTTCCGCTCCCGGGATTGGAATGACTCCTTACCCTCTCCTTTAAAACCCACTTCCTTTCGTCTTCCCCTCTCCTTCCCTCTTTCCTGATGAGGCAACAATTTGTTGCGAAAGCTTGAATTTTGTGTGTATGTTTGTGTTTGTTTGTGTGTCTATCGACCTGCCACCGTTTTTGTTCGGTAAGTCACCTCATCTTTGTATTTATATATAATTTTTCCCACGTGGAATGTTTCCTTCCATTATATATATATATATATATATATATATATATATATATATATATATATATCAATATAATAGAAGGAAACATTCCACGTGGGAAAAATTATATATAAAAAACAAAGATGAGGTGACTTACCGAACGAAAGCGCTGGCAGGTCGATAGACACACAAACAAACACAAACATACACACAAAATTCAAGCTTTCGCAACAAACTGTTGCCTCATCAGGAAAGAGGGAAGGAGAGGGGAAGACAAAAGGAAGTGGGTTTTAAGGGAGAGGGTAAGGAGTCATTCCAATCTCGGGAGCGGAAAGACTTACAAACCACCTTCCCTACCCTCTGGCTCCTACCCTTGTAACCGCCCCCGGTGTAAAACCTGTCCCATGCACCCTCCCACCACCACCTACTCCGTCCTGTAACCCGGAAGGTGTACACGATCAAAGGCAGAGCCACGTGTGAAAGCACCAACGTGATCTACCAACTGACCTGCCTACACTGTGACGCATTCTATGTGGGAATGACCAGCAACAAACTGTCCATTCGCATGAATGGACACAGGCAGACAGTGTTTGTTGGTAATGAGGATCACCCTGTGGCTAAACATGCCTTGGTGCACGGCCAGCACATCTTGGCACGGTGTTACACCGTCCGGGTTATCTGGATACTTCCCACTAACACCAACCTATCCGAACTCCGGAGATGGGAACTTGCTCTTCAATATATCCTCTCTTCCCGTTATCCACCAGGCCTCAATCTCCGCTAATTTCAAGTTGCCGCCACTCATACCTCACCTGTCATTCAACAACATCTTTGCCTCTGCATTTCTGCCTCGACCGACATCTCTGCTCAAACTCTTTGTCTTTAAATATGTCTGCTTGTGTCTGTATATGTGTGGATGGATGTGTGTGTGTGTGTGTGTGTGTGTGTGTGTGTGTGTGTGCGCGCGCGAGTGTATACCCGTCCTTTTTTCCCCCTAAGGTAAGTCTTTCCGCTCCCGGGATTGGAATGACTCCTTACCCTCTCCCTTAAAACCCACATCCTTTCGTCTTTCCCTCTCCTTCCCTCTTTCCTGATGAGGCAACAGTTTGTTGCGAAAGCTTGAATTTTGTGTGTATGTTTGTATTTGTTTGTGTGTCTTTCGACGTGCCAGCGCTTTCGTTTGGTAAGTCACATCATCTTTGTATATATATATATATATATATATATATATATATATATATATATATATATATACGTGTGTGTGTGTGTGTGTGTGTGTGTGTGTGTGTGTATGTGTGTGTGTTTGTGTGTTTGTGTGTGTGTGTGTGTGTGTGTGTGTTTTCTATTATTGATGAAGCCCTATTGGCCAAAATCTTTATTTGTGACAGGCTTTTTGTTGTGCCTATCTGCAACTCAGCATCTCCACTATGCGGTGAGTAGCAACTTTTCTTAATATTGTTACATTCCATAGGGGATGGTTGTTTATTCCTAGAGTCATCATTTAAATCCTCTTCTTGAAACTTTGTTAGTAGATTCCTTTGGGCTGGTTTACATCCATCTTCAAGTCTTTCAGTTCAATTCCTTCCGTATCTCTGTGATACTCTCCCACAGATCAAACAAACCTGGGACCATTTGTGCTGCCCACCTCTGTGTGCATTCAGTGTTCGCTGTTCAGTACTATTTGGTATGGGTCCCACACATTGGAGCAGTATTCTAGAACTGCTTGCATGAGTGATTTGTAAGCAATCTCCTTTGTAGACTTGCCCATTTTCCACCAATGAAGCTGCCTACCATCAGCTTTACCCACAACTGAGCCTATGTGATCATTCCACTTCATATCCTTACAAAGTTTTGCATCAGGTATTTGTATGAGTTGGCCCATTCCAACAGCAACTCATTGAAATATAGGATACTACATTTTTTCGCTGTGTGAAGTACACAATTTTACACTTTTGAACATTTAAAGTAAGATACCAGTCTCTGCACCAGTCTGAAATCTTATCAAGATATGAATGAATAATTATGCAACTTCTTTCAGACAGTACTTTGTCACAGATAACTGCATCATCTGCAAAAAGTCTGAGGTTACTATTAATATTGTCTGCAAGGTTACTGATATACAGTGTGAACAGCAAGAGTATCAACACACTTCTATGGGGCACACCTGAAGTTACTTCTACATCTGACTAAAACTATCCTTCCAAGATAACAAGCTGCGTTCTCCCTACCAAATGTCCTCATTCCATTCACAAATTTCACTTGGTACCCCATATGATCACACTTTTGGCAGTAAGCGTAGGTGTGGCACTGAGTCAAATGCTTTTCAAATCAAGAAATACTGCATCTACCTGACTACCTTGATTCAAAGCTTTCAGTACGTCGTGTGGGAAAAATGCCAGTTGGGTTTCTCATGATCAATGTTTTCGGAATCTATGCTGATTGGCATTGAGGTGGTCATTCTGTTCCAGATGTCTCATTATATTTGAACTCAGAATATGTTCTAAGATTCTACAACAAATGAATGTCAAGGATATTGCACTTAGTTTTGTCAATCACTTCTCCTACCGTTCTTGTAGATGGATGTGATCTGTTCTTCTTTCCAAGAACTGGGCACAGTTTTTTGCTCATGGAATTAATGATAGATTATAGTTAGAAGAGTAGCTGACTCGGCCACAAATTCAGTATAGAATGTGATAGGGATTTCATCGGGCCCTGAAACTTTGTTCAATTTTTAACGATTTCAGTTGGTTCTCAGCACCACTGACACTAATACTTATTTTGCTCATCTTTTCAGTGGAATGAGGACTAAATTAGGCCAGTTCTCCTGGGTTTTCCTTTGTAAAGGAACATTTGGAAATGAAGTTCACCTCTTGCTTTGCTATGTTCAATTTCAGTTCCTGTCTCATTCACAACAGACTGGACACTAACTGTGGCGTTTATGTATGACCAGCATTTCTTTGGATTTTGTGAAATGTCATTTGACAATAATCTGCTACAGTAGTCACTGAAGGCATCACATTTTGCTCTCTTGAGAGCCAAAAGTGTTTCATTCAGCATCTCTCTATCTACAGCCATATGAATTGTTTCACACCTATTATCCAGTAATCTCTGTTCCTTTAGAAGTAGCGACTGTATACCATGGACTTCCCTCCCTTTATGAACTGTCCTATATATCCATCCAGTGATTAGTGTAAAACTGCGTACTTCACACAGCGAAAAAACGTAGTATCCTATATTTCAACGAGTTGGCTGTTGCAATCGGCCAACTCATACAAATACCTGATCCAAAACTTTATAAGATATGAAATGGAACACTAAATGTACACAGAGGAGGGCAGCAAAAATGGTCCCAGGTTTGTTTGATCTGTGGGAGAGTATCACAGAGATACTGAAGGAATTGAACTGAAAGACTTCAAGATGGATGTAAACCAGCCCAAGAGAATCTGCTAACAAAATTTCAAGAAGAGGATTTAAATGATGACTCTAGGAATAAACAACCACCCCCTATGGAATGTAACAATATTAAGAAAAATTGCTACTCACCGCATAGTGGAGATGCTGAGTTGCAGATAGGCACAACAAAAAGACTGTCACAAATAAAGCTTTTGGCCAATAGGGCTTCATCAATAATAGATCACACACACAAACACACACAGATACATACGCGTGACTGCAGTCTCTGGCAACTGCAACCACACTGCGAGTGGGAGCACCTGTGCATGAGGAGTGTGGCAGGGGAGAGGTGGGGGTGGGGAGGGGTGGAATAGCTGGAAAGGAGAGAAGTATAAAGACTGGGTGTCATGGTAGAATGACGGCTGTGTAGTGCTGGAATGGGAACAGAGAAGGGGCTGGATGGGTGAGGACAATGACTAATGAAGGTTGCGGCCAGGAGGGTTATGGGAATGTTGGATGTATTGCAGGGAAAGTTCCCACCTATGCAATTCAGAAAAGCTGATTTCACAGTACTTTCGCCAAAACTGATTGTGACCCTTTGAGTCACGTGCAAGGACTGAACCAGAGACTTTGTAGTTTCTGCAACAAGCCAGTTGCGACTTTATGGGCTTGCACCATAGTGTTGAGAACTGTAGGGTCCCCCTAAATGGGTCAAGTGTGCTCAACACGTCAGAGGCAGCTACTTAGGTAGCAGACTGTTTGTGGGGTGAACAAGTGTTTTTTAGATTAGATGACTCTCCATCCAATCGAGATAATGATATCTGTAGGAAACCCAGAGGTATCAGTGTAAGGTCGAAAGAAATGCCTCCCACAGGTGAGAATATTCAAATCTTAATGGTAAACTGCCAAAACAGTCGCAACTAAGTGCCAGTGTCTGAAGTGCCCATGAAAAGCAGTGAAGCTCAAAGGGTAACAATCTGCTTTAAATGTTCAGAAGAGTAGTCAACTATTCATTTCAGTTTGAGCCATAGTTCCTCTGCATGCTCCTGCCCTGTACTGAAAGTTACAAGTTCCTCATTGAGATATGGGACTACTGATTTTTTATCTAGTTTACTGAACCTTTGTATGTCTTTCTGCTTGTTTTTAGTTGCTATTTGTACTTTTGCAATTATTGTAACTACAACCATGTCATAATCACTGATACCAGTTTGGATGTGGACATCCTCAAAGAGGTTCCCTGTTCAGTACTATTTGGTATGGGTGCCACACATTGGAGCAGTATTCTAGAACTGCTTGCATGAGTGATTTGTAAGCAATCTCCTTTGTAGACTTCCCCATTTTCCACCAATGAACCTGCCTACCACCAGCTTTACCCACAACTGAGCCTATGTGATCATTCTATTCATAGCCATTGGATCCAATATATTTTCATCATGAGTGGTGTTCCAAACTATGTGTTCTAGATAGTTTTCAGAGAAGCCATTCAGTAATATTTTACAAGCTGTCTTATCATGCCTACCACTAACAAACATGTAATTTTCCTAATTAATTATTGGATGATTGAAGTCTCCGCCAACGATTACAGTATGGCTGGGGAATTTACATACATGTGAAATGAGGTTTTCTCTAAAGTTCTTGGTTACATCAGGAGATGAGTCTTGTGGGCAATAGAAGGATATTATCATCATTTTATGCCACCCCTGGTAGTATCTAAACAATCTCATATGTAGCTTCAATTTCTACTTTGATGGTTAAATGTCTTGTCTACTGTGACAAATACTGGCTCAGTTTCAGATTCAGTGAAACACAGCAGCTAAAACTTGTTGGTTAGGGGGATCGGTACAACACCCTGAGTCCTCCCTGGACCTCATCCACCTTGTAAAGGGCACCTAGATCTACCATTGAAATGCCACTTGCAGTCAAAAAGATGATTAATGACAAAACCAATACTTTCTGCAGAGGAGACAGGATCCAAAGGAGAAGATAGCGCTTGATGTACCTCTGGTACCTGTATCACAAGGGTACACAACTCTCGGGAGCTCTTCCAACACACCGATTCAGAGCAGCTGCCAATCATTGGACAGTAGTGAGGGCAATTTCCAGGTGCTTACAAGTATCAGCCAACTCTTCCTGTGTTCAAGAACAGCATTCACAGATTCCATTTTTGTGCACAATATTTTGTTGACTAATTAATTGTCCTGCTCAGCTGCTCCAGATGGCGGTATTATGTGTGGTCACTGTGTGAACTTCTCATCTTCTTCGAAGAATGCTCTTATATGTATTTTCTACCTGGACTACAAATATGTCTGGTTGATATTCAGGCAGTCTGGACATAAAATAGCACAGATTGATTCACCTACATTAGATTACCACTACTGGTCAAACTTTTCTTGATGGCTAGGTTACCGAGTTCTGTATCTGTGAATGGAAAATGACTTTCAGATGGCTAGTTTTTTGTGCCCCTCCACTGCCAATCTTACAAATCTAATAACAATATTATTATGTACTGTTCCATAAGTGACTGTCATGTTGTAGCAGTTTATATAAGAGTTATTGATGGAACAATTCCCAACCCATTGCAGAGGCTTCCTGTGGTTGCTTTGAAGGGCATTCATTACTTCTCATGTGCCACTCCCACTTTCCTACTGAAGCTCAGTATGAAATAAAATGCACATGATAGTGCCACCATTGTCTGAGAGAAAGGCACAATCCATGTGCTGAAAAAAAAGGGGGCAGGAGAGCTTTCTTCCTCTACACTCTGCCACTCATATTGTTTTCATTCTAAAAATGTTTGATAATTAGTAAGTTAATTGTCAATCGCAGATGAGTATCACTCTTGTCAATAAAAATGAAGCAGAAGGTATTTTTCAGGTTTCATCCCAAGTTGAAATTACTAGAAACCTAGTGACACTATCAATCAGTGAAGATGAGAAAACCTCATAAATAAAAACCACTGTTGTTAAGAAACTATTAATTTTGTGGTACTAAGTCAAAGAAGAGGCTAAAATTGCTTATTGCTTCGCACTTTTGGGGAAAGATTTGCTGTTGTTCTGATGTAACTTGCCCATTTTAAAAGATTCAAAATGGGATTTTCTATTCTGTTATGACAATCTTCAACAAGCTGTCAACAGGCATAGATGGAGAAATTTGGAAAACTTGCAAATTAAAAAAAATTGAAAATAAATACAGGCTTTTCTTTCTACACTCAGTATTTTCCAATTACTTATAAGGATATAAGATTCTTGTTAGCTGCATTACAAGTATCCATGGTCATTGTAAACTTATTCTTACAGCATGTACAGATCACACACTTTATCTTGACCTCCCCTCTTATCGGCACAAATCGACTGACTTCACACCACCCTGAATGTTTATGCTGTTGCCAACCTTACCTGTGTAACAGTATTGTGTGCCATAGGAGTAAATAGCCATTGTAAATATAGTGTTGATTCGTGTGCGGTATAGTGCATAATGATTGTCAATATTATTTACAACAATGGGTGAAGAGGCTACACCTGGTCCTTCTAGCAACTTGCCATTTACTTCTGTGTCACTTCTTAATTCATTTACATGTTTGTTTCTTTAATAAGCTGTAAGCTGTCTGCCCTGGGAGAAGGAGGCAGGGCTTGTTTCAGCAGCCAGTAAGCTATGAGCAGATCCTAAGCTTCTACTTCCAGCATCCTACACTCAGGGGCCAAGTTAAAGTGTGTGATCTGTAGGTAACTGCTATTCTCTTAACAGTTATCAGTGTAATTGTGCTAATATCAAGTAAACAGTGGTATCTACATAGCAGCTGAGTTTTGTGTTAATTTCATTATGTCAATTTTTAAACTGTGTGAGCACTATTAGGATATACAGTTAAGTAACACTTAATATAATAGGTTGTGTATTTAAATTTTAGACTGCCAAAATTTTGTCAGGGACTGAGGTCACAGAATACTACATAATGTTCACAGAACTTACTGAAAGGAAATAAGACATGACAATAAAATAAGTAATTTTCAGATGACAGAATAGAAAGATGTTGAAAATGACAATAATAGTGTGGCATAAGATTTTACTTCTTTTTACAAGCCTTAATAAGGTAATGTGATGTCAGCTATGACCTATTACTGGTAACCATCTTGCATTTGGCTGGAATAGATTGGCAGGCCCAGAATCTGGATGACTTACAGACAAACAACCATGTATCTGCTTTTTATAAACAGCTCGTACTTCCCACTGTATTTTAATAAATTCCATAGTTAAGTAAGCATAATGTACCATTACATGAACAGCACTATCTTCTATTCCATCTGTTTCAATGATTGCATCACCGAAATATAATTAAGTGGATGTAAATTATTCCTGTAGGAAGTACAAGTTCAGAAAAGCCATTTACCAGAGTTTAAAAATGTGCAGTTTGATATGAACAGCCTGCAACTCACGTGGAATCCTATAGCTGTTGTATGTTTACATATAGTTAAAGGTTTTTGGACTAATAGTTAAGTGTGTGCTCATTACATAAACACTATTTCTCTGTACCATGTTTATTGAATGAATACTGTTGTTTCTTTTAAACAACATCATATCGTCAAACAAAAATGTCAAAACTTCTGTTTGTATTCACTTCACATTCACTGAAATTGAGTCTCTGTGAGGGGATCTTGTGTGAGAGAAGGATCCAGTTATCATTTTATGTGCATCCCTGATATTGCCCAAAGAGTCTCACATGCAGCTTCAATTTCTATATCAGTGGATTTGAGTTTGTCTACTGCAACAAACACACCATCTATTTCCCATTAGTCTACCCTTTCAATACACACTTAAATTTCCCCCCAAAATCTCACTGCTATCAATTTCAGGTTTCAAACAGCCTTCTATACCTAGTATTACATACAATTCACTGCTTTTTCAGGAGCAGTTCAGACTCTAGAATTAGAAAACAACAAACAACAAGTACAACAAATACTGGAACAAAATAATGTGCGATCAGAAGAAGAAGAAAATACAGTCATGGACTCAAACATCCCAGAGAAAACAAACAAAGAGCAACACGCACCAATTAAACAATCAGAGGAAAACGAAATCTTAAGACAGCCACCAGAACAAGCACAAATAGAACACGAAGTGACACACATGTTAGATATAGAAGAAAAATTTCAGCTGACATATATAGAATACAAAGACACAAATACAGACATTGGACCATTCTTGCATAGACCACCAAATAACCCACAAGTCGAAACAACAATAACAACTATCAACACAATCATACACAACAAAATAAATGACAATACAATTATGGAAGAGTTTATATAGGAGCACTCACTACACTAAATATACACACTAGGCAGAGATAAGAACCAACCAACAAACAGAAGAAACCCACAAAACCGGCATGGCAACACAGGCTGCAGATCAGAATAGAAAATCTGAGAAAAGACATCGGACAGCTAACACAATTTATAAGAAATGAAATATCAGACAAAAAACGAAAAAGGTTAGGTGAAATCTCACAACAAGAAGCGATAGAGCAATTAGATGAAAAGAATCAGAAATTACAAGCAATGTTCAAACAACTTAGAAGATACAAAAAAAGTGAAAATAGAAGGAAACAAAACCAAACATTCAACACAAACAAAAAGAAATTTTATCAGACAATAGATAACACACACATTAAAATAGACAATCCACCAAACATAACAGACACGGAACACTTCTGGAGCAACATATGGTCAAACCTGGTACAACATAACAGACGTGCACGGTGGATACAAGCAGAAACAGACGCATACAAGATGATACCACAAATTCCTGAAGTGATAATTTTGCAACATGAAGCCACTCGAGCAATTAATTCTACGCACAATTGGAAAGCCCCTGGAAAAGATAAAATAGCAAATTTCTGGCTAAAGAAGTTCACCTCAACACACTCACATCTAACTAAATTATTTAACATATCTAAAAACAAAGATGATGTGACTTACCAAACGAAAGTGCTGGCAGGTTGACAGGCATACAAACAAACACAAACATACACACAAAATTCAAGCTTTCGCAACCAATGGTTGTGCTTCATCAGGAAAGAGGGTAGGAGAGGGAAAGACGAAAGGATGTGGGTTTTAATAGAGAGGGTAAGGAGTCATTCCAATCCTGGGAGCGGGAAGACTTACCTTAGGCGGAAAAAAGGACAGGATACACTTGCACACACACACACACACACACACACACACACACACACATATCCATCCGCACATACACAGACACAAGCAAACATTGTCTGCTTGTCTCTGTGCGGATGGATATGTGTGTGTGTGCGAGTGTATCCTGTCCTTTTTTCCCCTAAGGTAAGTCTTTCCACTCTCGGGATTGGAATGACTCCTTACCCTCTCCCTTAAAACCCACTTCCTTTCGTCTTCCCCTCTCCTTCCCTCTTTCCTGATGAGGCAACAGTTTGTTGCGAAAGCTTGAATTTTGTGTGTATGTTTGTGTTTCTTTGTGTGTCTAGCAACCTGCCAGCGCTTTCGTTTGGTAAGTCACATCATCTTTGTTTTTAGATATATTTTTCCCACGTGGAATGTTTCCCTCTATTATATTTATAAATTATTTAACAGTTACATTGCAGACCCATACACAGTCCCTGATACTCTTACACAAGGAATGACTTATCTGAAACCTAAAGATCAAGCAGACACAGCAAACCCAGCAAAATATCGCCCCATAACATGCCTACCAACAATATACAAAATATTAACTTCAGTGATTACACATAAATTAATGACACATACAACACAGAACAAAATTATAAATGAAGAACAAAAAGGCTGTTGCAAAGGAGCACGAGGATGTAAAGAGCAACTGATAATAGATGCAGAGGTGAATATCAAGCTAAAACTAAACAAAGATCACTACACTGCGCATACACTGATTACCAAAAAGCTTTTGATAGTGTACCCCCACTCATGGTTACTACAAATATTGGAAATATACAAAGTAGATCCTAAATTGATACAGTTCCTAAACATAGTAATGAAAAATTGGAAAACCACAGTTAATATCCAAACACATTCAAATAATATCACATCACAGCCAATACAGATTCAGCGTGGAATATACCAAGGAGACTCATTAAATCCTTTCTGGTTCTGCCTTGCTCTAAACCCAGTGTCCAACATGCTAAATAATACAAATTATGGATATAATATTACTGGAACATACCAACACAAAATCACACATTTGCTATACATGGATGATCTAAAACGACTGGCAGCAACAAATCAACAACTCAACCTCAACTCAACCTCAACTAAAGATAACAGAAGTATTCAGCAATGATATAAATATGGCTTTCGGAACAGACATATGTAAGAAAAATAGCATAGTCAAGGGAAAACACACTAAACAAGAAGATTACTTATTGGATAACCACAGCGACTGCATAGAAGCGATGGAAAAAAAAGATGCCTATAAATATCTAGGATACAGACAAAAAATAGGAATAGATAATACAAATATTAAAGAAGAACTAAAAGAAATATATAGATAAAGACTAACAAAAATACTGAAAACAGAATTGACAGCAAGAAACAAGACAAAAGCTACAAATACTTATACTATACCAATATTGACCTATTCATTTGGAGTAGTGAAATGGAGTAACCCAGAACTAGAAGCACTCAATACACTTACATAATCACAATGCCACAAATATAGAATACATCACATACATTCAGCAACAGAAAGATTCACATTAAGCAGAAAGGAAGGAGGAAGGGGATTTATTGACATAAAAAACCTACATTACGGACAGGTAGACAACTTAAGAAAATTCTTTATCGAACGAGTAGAAACTAGAAAATACGCAAAGCAATCACTCATATAAATACATCGGCTACACCATTGCAATTTCATAACCACTTCTACAACCCTTTAGATCACATAACATCAACAGATACAAAGAAAGTAAATTGGAAAAAGAAAACACTACACGGCAAGCACCCGTATCATCTAACACAGCCACACATCGATAAAGACGCATCCAACACATGGCTAAGAAAAGGCAATATATACAATGAGACGGAAGGATTCATGATTGCAATACACGATCAAACAATAAACACCAGATATTACAGCAAACATATTATTAAAGATCCCAATACCACAACAGATAAATGCAGACTTTGCAAACAACAAATAGAAACAGTAGATCACGTCACAAGCAGATACACAATACTAGAAAATAGAGAATACACCAGAAGACATGACAATGTAGCAAAAATAATACATCAACAACTTGCCATACAACTTAAACTAATAAAACAACATGTTCCCACATACAAGTATGCACCACAAAATGTACTGGAGAATGATGAATACAAATTATACTGGAACAGAACCATTATAACGGGTAAAAAACCACCACATAACAAACCTGACATCATATTCACCAATAAAAAGACGAAGTTAACACAAATAATCGAAATAGCCACACCCAATACAACAAATATACAGAAGAAAACAGGAGAAAAAATTGAAAAATACATCCAATTGGCTGAGGAAGTAAAGGACATGTGGCATCAGGATAAAGTTGACATTATACCAATTATACTATCAACTACAGGAGTCATACCACACAATATCCACCAGTACATCAACACAATATAGCTACATCCAAACATATATATACAACTACAGAAATCTGTAATTATTGATACATGTTCAATTACCCGAAAGTTCCTAAATGCAATGTAACATATACCGTACAGTTAAAAGGAAGTCACGCTTGATCAAGTTCTGCATCACTTTCCATTTTTAACGAGCCATGATGTCTGAGAAAGGAAAGAAATAATAATAATAATAATAATAACTCCATGTGGGTAAATGGCCCAGAGCAAGTCTTTCAACTGTATGCCACTTCTGTGACTTGAATGTCTCAAAACTACCTCAGTATTCCTACTCATGAAAGGGGGCCTGCAGTTTAGCCTAGAATCTTAACCACATGTTGCTCTTGATGAATCTTCACATAATTGAGAGCTGAAGGGTAGGTTGCAGATAGACAAATATTTTTTGATTGTAGAATGTGGTTGGCTGCTGATGAATCTGCAATCACATCCAGTCCTGCACTTCCTTGTCTGACTGAAACTGAATTCCTTGCGTAGCTTTCTTCAGGCTGCCAGGATATGAAAATCTCATGGCAAAAGATCTGGGCTGTACAAATGGCAAAGACAACAGTGGAAACAACCCACAGTCCCCCACCAAAGAAAGCCAGAGCTTTTGATGCAGTGGCCATGTAGAAATAAGGAATACCAACAGCTGTACTGTTTATAAAATGTATTAATTACACAACCTGATTTGAATTTACATTAGTGTTATCTTCAGGTCCCTAAGCAAACTGAATGGCGATGTCCAACCTCTGGTGCATTAGGACAGGATGTTTACTCACTGGTCTCATGGATTTGTATTTACATAATATATGCACTTTAGCCATGTAACAATCATACAGTTCCAGTAAGGTCATGACAACCGCCTTATTTGCCTGCAGGAGCCCTCTGCTCATCGCGTTCCTCGACTGCAAGAAACACAGTCAGTGTGCTGCACTGTGAAGACACTTTGCAGAAACTGTGATGCGCCATAAAGTCACAATACCCAGGAATGCTGTCAAACAGAAGCAACCTGTTGCACGATAATGTCTGTCCTAACACTACCATTTGGATGACACCTATGCTGCAGTGATTTTATTGGGAAACATTGTAACATCCTACGTACAGTCCAGATCTTTCACTCTTTGGCAACCTGAAGAACGACACGAGTGGACATCGGTTGAAGTCGGACGGGGAAGTGCAGTTGTGGATCCATCAGCGGGCAACTGTATTCTATGGAACAGGAATTGATTGTCTCATCTTGTAGTAGAATAAATTTTTTAATGTGCATGGTGACTACTTTTGAATGGAACCATTTCATAGTCTTGTTGCGGCAGGTGTTCGATTTTCATGTGACTGCACCTTATAGTGTGTGGAGGTCTTAGGCTTACCGACACTGTAAAGCACGATAGGCAGCAATCTGTGCTGGACATGAAGACAGAGTACAGTGATGGTGCAGGCATAAGTGTTTTGGAGCACACCATTGATGGCACATTGTAGAATATGGGACTCTGCAGCAGACGACCTGTACATGTTCCTATGTTGACCCAACAAAATTTTCAGTTACTGTTGAATGTGTGCTGTCTATTTTTTCAGACATGTCTGGAAGAAAAGACACCACATTGTCATGTTCTGCATGCAGACATATACATGATGAAAGAGAAACACCATCATCAGCCCTAGGGTGGCACTGAAATAATTCAATAGCAACAAAAACTCGAGGTGGAATTTCCTGCTTAGCTCGGATAGGTGAAATGGTTAAGGTGACCACTCGAATAAAGCAGAAAATTGGGTTCTAGTCCCTGCCCAGAACAGATTTTCACTTGTCATCATTAAATTATTTCAGTGCCCTCATATGGCTCATCTTGGTATTTCTCTTCCATCGTGTACATAAACAGCTGCAGAATCGTGATAGTGTGGTGCATGTTCTTTCGTACATGCCAAAACCACAGACACGGCACATATAATGGCAACATCTAAGCCATGATGGCATTTCATGATATCTTCAGTGTTGATGCACCGTAGATCTAATCTCTTCTGGGAATCATCAAGCAATCATGAAAATTGAAAGGGTCCCCCTGTGGAAATAGTGTGCTACAAGTTGGGAATTTGTGTCAGACATGAAATGTGCCCAAATAGCTGAAGTAGTTAAGGTGACCACTCACGTGAAGTGGGAAATCTGGGTTCAAGTCTGGCCCGACACAAATTTTAACTTGTCATGATTGAATTATTTCAGTGCTCTCTTCTTGTTCATATCTTTGATTACAATTCCAGTGGGTACAGGATCATCAACATTGGATCATTGGAGATGTATTACATGATTAGATGAATCACCAGGTCAGTGGTCGCAGCCGAATACACATTCAGGCTAACGACCACTCGAAACGAGTACTGCACCAACACCGGCTGATGGGGCTCTATTTCACTATGAGTGACAGCCACATGTGCTTCCATGTCACTTGGTAATAATTGAAGGTGCTGTGACAACTGTGGACATTTTTGCGGACTACTTGCATTCCTTCATGCTACACGGTGGTGGCAGCTTTCAGCAGGACTACTGTGTCTGTCACAAGGCCAGAATCGTACCTTGAGGAGCATGATAGTGGACTCGTGTTGATGTCTTGCCCACCAAATTCACCTGATCTGCACCTGATGGAACACACCTAGGGCACTATTAATTATCATGTCTGCATCTTCAAACCACCAGCCTGTAATTGGAGGGAATTACTTTGTAACACTACAGCTCAGTGTGTCATATACTTTTCAGCTACCTGATTTCTCGAATTTATAACCATTTCTTGTAAATAATGAGTTTCATCAATAACTGGTGTTTATGAAAATGTAATGTATGTTGATAGGTTAAATAGGAATTTTTATGGCAAATTGTTGTAGTGACACGCTGGCCATGTCAGGTAAGTTTTTATTATATAAAGCACAGAAAATGTCAGAGAAGCAGTTGTAGAGAGCCCGTGGTGTGGAACAGATGTATGTCTTGCATCACAAATGTTGTTGTAATAACTGGGCGAGAAAGTACGTTGGCATAGTATATGGCCGCAAGAAGATTTTAGAAGTAACGAAGATAACTTTGTGGCCCAAATTTATTCAAGCTGCTTGCTAATCAGGAAGAGCCCATTGCCAATAATGGATCTCACAATAAGCACTACTTTGCACCACAACCAACACATCGCGAAGTAAGATCCTGCCAGTGTGTTCTGTAGCTGTGTATTAGGCACGCTGCCATCTTAGTAACTTTTTTGAACATTTCAGTGTGTTTAGTCAAAGGATAAATTTGTTGAGAGAAACTTTATTGTCCTGATTTGTTAATCATCAGTAGATTCCTATCATTTCACCATAAACTGTGAAAAAGTCACAAGTCAAAAAAAATAGTCAAAAGAAGAGACATCTGACTAATAAGTTGTGCAGAGTGCACCATCATGTGGTGTAACATATACAATGCAACACGTTTCTACTCAGTTCTGAAGATGGCCATTACTGACTGAAATTGATCACTCGATTACAAATAAACGTTATGTTCCAAGACTGGAATTATAATAAAGGAAATGTAATTAAATGTACAGCTCATTTTCAATTGAGTGGTTATTGTAATAAAAGGCAGTAGTAACTATAGATGTCATTTTAGTATTGCACTGCTACTGCTATAGCAAGCTTAAATTAAAAGTGATTTAATTGAAATTCAATTTCTGTGACAAAAGTATGCCGGCTCTCAAGTATTCAAAGTAGTTTTAGAAATCCATGTTGTATTTTATAACTGATGATATGTGTGTATATCTATGTAACATTAGTAATGAAAAACAGTTGCTGCAATGAATGAAAGTTTGTACTGCATCTGTCTGAAAAGTAATCAGTTACAAAGTAATAAATAAAGAATGATAAACAGTTTTTGTCACAAAGCACATTTTCAGACAGCATTATCATGGGTTATGTAACACAGTACAGTTTTCATAAAGTGTAGCAAGTCATTGATTATGATTGGTGATCATTATGGTAACCAATGTTCAATTCAAATTAATGTCCTTTATGTTTGTGTCAGACATGTCTCTTACATGTACATGTGCATTTGGTCGAATTGCTACTTTGTCTTTTTCATGATATTTTCATGATTTCAAAGTCATTACAGTCATTTACTAAATTTAAATTTTTGCTCATTTTGGAGCTCATAACCGTCTTTTTTCTGCAGTCTACATTCTGGCATTCAAAATTACAGCCAACTATGGTGAGACCTTAATCTATTACCATTTTTTACATTTTTGTCATTGTTGTACGCAATAATACGAGGGCTATCCACAAAGTACATTATGTTTTCATTTGTGTCCGTTAGGGGCGGGGCTAGTGTGGCCATCTTGGTGTCATGGCATTCTGCTGCTCAGTCGGCATCCTGCCGTGCTAGTGAGAGGTTCGTGCTGTACTCCATTGAGTTACTGTGACAGTTTGAAATGTCAGCGTTAATTGAAAATGCCGCGAAGTGTGAAGTGCGTGCTGTAATAAGGTTTCTGACTGCAAAAAACTGTACACCGACAGAAATCTATCGGCAGCTTTGTGAAGTGTATGGGGACAACATAATCACTGAAGGTGGAGTGCGTCAATGGGTCATAAAATTTAAAAATGGCCGAACTAATGTTCACGACGAAGAGTGAAGTGGAAGACCCAGCATAGTGACTGCCGAACTTGTCGAAAAAGTCGATGCTGCAGTCCGTGAAAACCGTAATTTCACAATAATGGAACTCTCTATGAGTTTTCCACAAATTTCACGAAGTTTGTTGCATGAAATCATTACCAAAAAGCTTGGTTACCACAAGTTTTGTGCAAGATGGATACCAAAAATCTTGACAGAGATTCAAAAAAATCAGCGAATGGCTGCAGCGTTAACGTTTTTGGACGCTTACGAGAAAGATGGCGACTCATTACTCGATCACATCATTACTGGTGACAAAACATGGTTAAGCATGTGAACTGTGAGACAAAATTGCAGTCAATGCAGTGGGAGCACACAAATTCCCCCCAAAAACCCAAGAAATGCATGCAGACAATGTCGGCAAGGAAGGTGATGGCGACTGTCTTTTGGGACAGAAAAGGTGTGATTTTTATGGATTTCCTGGAAAGAGGCACTACAATAAACTCTCAAAGGTATTGCCAAACTCTGCACAACCTCAGAAGAGCAATACAAAACCAAGCGCAGGGGAAAGTTGGGCTCAAAGATCTTGCTGATTTACGACAACACCCGGGCCCACACGGCAAATGCCACTCGTGAAGTTCTCGAATCTTTTAAGTGGGAGTTGTTTCCTCATCTGCCGTACAGTCCCGACCTGGCACCGAGCGACTTCCACTTATTCCCAGCAATGAAAAAGTGGTTGGCTATGCAGCGTTTTGATGACGACGCACAGCCTCAGGAAGAGGTAACCACGTGGCTGAAGGTGCAGGCAGCCTAATTTTACGACGAAGGAATTTCCAAGCTCGTCCATCGTACCGATAAGTGCCTTAATTTAAATGGCAACTATGTAGAAAAGTAGTATTTAAGTGTGGCTTTCATCTGTATATAATAAAAAAAATTTCCAATACTTTATTTATTTTTAATTCCAAAACGTAATGTACTTTGTGGATAGCCCTCGTAAATACCAGTGTGATGGCGATTGGATTGTAACAATCTAAAGGATGAATCACCTAATGCTTAAAAGGGCAGATATTGCAGAAATGGAGGGTGTCATTAATGTGCAATTTTCACAGAACGGATTGTTAGCCAATAAACAGATTGTAATAATACTTAAAAAGTGTACTTTTTGTGCAAACATATACTCTTTTTTTCAAAATGGAAACATGCCTATTGACTTTAAGAAACTAAAAATAGGGAAAATTAGAACCTCAGTGATGTTTGTTGCAGGATTCTAGTGTGAATCGTTTATGAGATATCATATTTTGAAAATTTCCCACACCAACACTTGTACAGTACCTGTAGTAGCACACAACAAAGAACAATGCAAGTGCATACACTGGTTATGTGGGTTTCGATCAGTAACTAGACAACTGACCATCACAGGTTGTGTTTAAAATGACCATTGGCAATGGAAATACACACTTCCAGTCTGCTATGGAATGACTGCTGCACACTTGTTAGCATTTCAGTGAAACGTCCGAGCAGACTGCAGTAACATGTCCGTCCCCCCAGGGGGCTCACAACTCTTTTGTGAGTACGTGCTTGGCTACATGGGGATCCAGCCTTTGCAGCATTACTTCATATCCGTGCTGAAAGCTTATACTTCCACTATCCCCTTTCTCCTCTGCCTCTCCATCAGATGGTTTTCTTGGTGCAGACCCTACTTGGACCTGGTTTATGACTGGGATTTGAGTTTCCACTTCCGGTGTATTCTACAACTTTATTTAAATAAAAACATGGTCAGCATTGTTGGGTTTGCCCTGGCACTGCTATTCAAAACTCACCAGAAGTGTGCATCATGCAGGGAAAGTTACCCAATGTGGTGTGTGCTTCATCTTTGTGTCTTTAATAAGGTAATACACGCAAAACCGAGTATCGTAACCTGCTGGGGGGGGGGGGGGGCGTGGGTTCATCAAGTACCTGCACGGTGTTAGCCCCTGTGGCTACGCGGGGATCGCACTGTTGGTACCTGAGCTAAAAACTCCCATGTGTGCCAAGGAGTACATGTGCATCGTGACTGGGGCACAGGGACTCCAAGCAATAGATTACTGGCCAGGTGGCCATTGATGAGGCGGAGTGGTGCACATGAGGAGAACTTCTGTTCGGAGTGGGTGGCACCATGATGGATGAGCTGCACTTGAAGCAGATGAAGTGGCCAATTCGATCACAGCAGTCTCTATGAAAGGACAGTCCTCTTTTAATGCAGAGCAATATGACCCTAAAATATTCCCTTCTGTGGCTGTGCAATGGGAGGAGTGTAGGGCTAACCAGCAAGCAGAGCAATACTCCCCGCAATACTTGGTTTGTGCAAGCACTGATGGTGATTCCTTCTTGGCCACAAAGCTTTTTGTTGTTTGTGGAGAACTTGGAAGACAAGTTTGGAGAAGTGTGTGCCATCTCCAAAATGAAAAGTCTGTCAGTTTTGATTGAAACAGCATCCCTTGCCCAGTCATGGGCACTGCTCACTTGTAACAAGCTGTGTGTCATACCAGTGACTGTCACTCCCTGTAACAGACTAAATTTGGTTTAGGCCATCATTTTTCACAGAGACCTGCTCTTACAATCTGATAATGGGCTATGCGCCAGCTTCAAGAGATGGAGTTTACACTTTGACCGTTGTGTACATAGGGGGCCAAAAGGACAATACGTTTGCTTCCAGTGCTTTCATCTTGGTCTTTGAGGGCAATTCATTGCCTAGAAAGGTCAAGGTGATGGCATACTGATGCAATGTGAAACTGTATGTTCCCTCCTCCCCATGCGCTGCTTCAAGTGTCAGGAATTCATGCAAGTCTTTGAACTGCAATGCTAGTCCCATCTGCCAAGACTAGATGAGAGCTCCATGTGAATGCTCCTTTTATCTCCCCCCCCACTTGTGTCAGCTGTGTAAAGTACAATTCTTCTTGCTTACCAGATTGCACTATTTTCCAGAGAGAGAAGAAAGTACCAAGGCTCTGGACCAACTCACTTACCAAGAAGAAGTATGAGCAGGTGCATCCACCATGACAAACAATGTCATACGCTACAGCTATGATGCCACTGCCCCCTTTGGCGACAGTACTCCCATCTGTTACACCTCTTACAATGGGCCATAGGGCTGCTCAACCATGCTTGCTCCGCTGGTGGTTGGGTGTTCCCCTCTTGGTGCTTCCCACACTTACTTTTGGATCAATGGCTTGCCCCCAGCAGGGGCACTGGTCCCCCACCTCCCAGCCAGACATCCTCCAGCTTCTCTCACCAGGAAGAGGTCCTCAGGTCACTTCCTTCCAAGCTTTCCATCGTTCTACAACTGGACACCAGCCAGTGGATAAAGGAGCCACAGACTGCTGGTCGCAGGGCTAGTGATTATCATCTTTACCAGAAACTGATTCAGAGAAGACCTAACAATTATTGAAATCTTCTAAGGAAAAGAAAGACAAGAAAAAGTACTCCGAGGAGGAGGAAGTAGTTCAGTGTGTCCCATGTCCCCAGATCCTGCCTGTTTCAGTCCTGTGGCTGAGGTGGAGATTCTGATGACCACTGAGAACCCAGTTTGCACCACACAATGCAACCTGGAACCTATGTATATTGATGGTACAACCCCTCAACCAGTGACAGCAGGTGACCATAAGGCAGGTGACACTGCCTTCTTGGTCCCCTCATGGCTTCAATGTACAACAACAACATTATCACCCAGTGGAATTGTAGTTTTTTTTTCCAACTGGCTGAGCTACGACATGTTTTAAACAGTTCCCCTGCCTTCTGCATTGCCCTTCAGGAGACTTGGTTTCCAGCAGCGTGGACCCCAGCCCTTTATGAATACTGGCAATCTTATAAGAATCGTTGGGTGGAGTTTGCACATATTGTATAGACACTCTATATAGCAAACTTGGGTATCTTAGTACACCTTTGGAGGCTATAGCTGTTCAGGTAAGGGCATTTTGTGATATTACTATCTGTAGTGTTTACCGCCCTCCCAATGGTGAAGTGTCTCAGAACATATTATTTACATGGGTTTCTCAGCTCTCACCCCACCTACCTTTCCTAATCTGGGGCGATTTCATTGCCCGTAAGCCTATGTCGGGTGTACCCCTATCACTGACTGTGGTAAAGACCTCGAAAATTTACTGGCACAACTTGACCTTTGCCTCTTGAGTACTGGTACCCCCACGCACTTCAGTGTGGCGCATGGCACTTTCATTGACGTTTCCATTTGCAGCCCTTGTCTTCTCCCATCCGTCCACTGGAGAGTCCACAATGACCTGTGTGGTAGTGACCACTTCCTGATCTTCCTGTCCCTTCCTCAGCATCACTCTCCCAGATGCCTGCTGGCCAGATGGGCTCTCTACAGTGCTGACTGGGATGCTTTCGCCTCTGCCATCAACCTTGACTCCCTGCTGCATGGAGATATCAATGAGGCAGTCCAGAATACAACTACAACCATTCTTTCAGTAACTGATTTAGCGATCCTGTTCCTTGGGCCTGTCCCAATGGAAGACAGTATCTTGGTGGTCATCAGAAATCACAGAGGCCATTAGAGATCATAAGTGGGCTCTTAAATGCCATAAGTGGCACCCACCAATTGAGCACATCATTGCCTTTAAAAGGCTCCATGTCCGGGTGGGCCACATAATAAAAAGCCAGAAGCAAGAATCCTGGGAACGGTACATTTCAACCATTGGACTACATACCTCTCCTTCACAGGTTTGGGCTTAGCTCAGATGCCTCTATGGATACAAGACCCCTTCAGGTGTACATACGAGGTGCATCCAAGTTCTAAGGCCTCCGATTTTTTTTCTAATTAACTACTCACCCAAAATCGATGAAACTGGCGTTACTTCTCGACGTAATCGCCCTGCAGACATACACATTTTTCACAACGCTGACACCATGATTCCATGGCAGCGGCGAAGGCTTCTTTAGGAGTCTGTTTTGACCACTGGAAAATTGCTGAGGCAATAGCAGCACGGCTGGTGAATGTGCGGCCACGGAGAGTGTCTTTCATTGTTGGAAAAAGCCAAAAGTCACTAGGAGCCAGGTCAGGTGAGTAGGGAGCATGAGGTATCACTTCAAAGTTATCACGAAGAAACTGTTGCGTAACGTTAGCTCGATGTGCGGGTGCGTTGTCTTGGTGAAACAGCACACGCGCAGCCCTTCCCGGACGTTTTTGTTGCAGTGCAGGAAGGAATTTGTTCTTCAAAACATTATCGTAGGATGCACCTGTTACCGTAGTGCCCTTTGAAATGCAATGGGTAAGGATTCCGTCCTCGCTGTCCCAGAACATGGACACCATCATTTTTTCAGCACTGGCAGTTACCCGAAATTTTTTTGGTGGCGGTGAATGTGTGCTTCCATTGAGCTGACTGGCGCTTTGTTTCTGGATTGAAAAATGGCATCCACGTCTCATCCATTGTCACAACCGACAAAAAGAAAGTCCCATTCATGCTGTCGTTGCGCGTAAACATTGCTTGGCAACATGCCACCGTCAGCATTCGTGGCACCCACCTGGATGACACTTTTCGCATTTTCAGGACGTCATGCAGGATTGTGTGCACAGAACCCACAGAAATGCCAACTCTGGAGGCGATCTGTTCAACAGTCATTCGGCGATCCCCCAAAAAAATTCTCTCCACTTTCTCGATCATGTCGTCAGACCGGCTTGTGCGAGCCTGAGGTTGTTTCGGTTTGTTGTCACACGATGTTCTGCCTTCATTAAACTGTCGCACCCACGAATGCACTTTCGACACATCCATAACTCCATCACCACATGTTTCCTTCAACTGTCGATGAATTTCAATTGGTTTCACACCACACAAATTCAGAAAACGAATGATTGCACGCTGTTCAAGTAAGGAAAACGTCGCCATTTTAAGTATTTAAAACAGTTCTCATTCTCGCCGCTGGCGGTAAAATTCCATCTACCATACGGTGCTGCCATCTCTGGGACGTATTGACAATGAATGTGGCCACATTTTAAAACAATGCGCATGTTTCTATCTCTTTCCAGTCCGGAGAAAAAAAATCGGAGGCCTTAGAACTTGAATGCACCTTGTAGTATTACCTAGAATGGCACTATCTACACTGACCCAGATGCTGTCACCAAACATTTTGCTCTGCATTATGCTCAAGCCTCAGTGTCTGAGAATTATCAACCTGCCTTTGGTCTTTAAAACTGCGGGTGGTGCGAAAGCAATCATCTTTTACTACACATCACCTGGAGCCATTAAATGTTCCACTCAGTGAATGGGAATTCATCAGTTTCCTAGCCCACTGCCCTGATGCAGCCGCAGGGCGAGACTGCATCCACAACCAAATGATCAAGCACTTCCTGGTGGGTGGTTAGTGTCATAACCTCGCCTTCTTTAACCATATGTAGAACAAGGGTGAGTTCCCTTCACAATGGCGAGAAAGCATCATTGTCCCAGTACTGAAACCACATAAGCACCCTCTAGAGATGGAGAGTTATCAACCAATAAGTCTCATCAGTATTTTCTGTGAGTTGTTTGAATGCATGGTGAGCCAGCAGCTGTGTTGACTCTGTAGAGTTCAGGGTCTTCTTGCTCTGCCCCAGGGTGGTTACCACCAAAGCCGTTCCACTACCAATAATCTGGTTGACCTTGAATCTGCCATCCAAATAGCTTCTGCCCAACATCAACATCTTATGGCTATCATCTCAACCTGCAAATGGCATATACACCACATGGCAGCTCCACATCCTTGCTGCCTTACACCGATGGGGGAATCCAGGGTCCACTCCCGATCTTTATCCAGAACTTTCTGTCACACTGTACATTCCAGATTCGTGTTTGCGCTTCCCACAGTACCCACTCCCCATATCTGAGAGAACTGGATCCTGCAGGGCTCTGTACTGACTGTCCCTCTCTTTCTAGTAGCCATCAGTGGTCTAGCAGCAGCTGTGGGGTCCTCAGTATCACCCTCCTTGTATGCTGATGACTTTTTCTCTTCTATTGGTCCTCTAGCGTGGACGTTGCTGAATGTTGACTGCAAGGCACCATATGACAGGTGTGGGCATGGGTCCCCAACCATGGCTTTCAGTTTTCAGCCACCAAGACACGCATCTTGCATTTCTGTTGGTGTAGTGGCATTTACTGACAACCAGAACATCACCTCAGCCACCAAGTACTCAATCTGGTGGATACTTACAACTTTTTAGAACTTGCCTTTGTTTCTCAGTTGATGTGGACTGACCATCTTTGTCAGCTGAAGCATAAGTACTAGCTGCATCTTAATAAGCTTTGCTGCACCATTTGGGGTACAGATCGCACTACCCTTCTGCAGCTTTACAAAACCCCAATACAATCCCTGTCTTGATTACGAGAGTCTGACATACAGTTCAGCATCACTCTCAGCACTGGGGATACTGGATCCAATACAACGCTGCGGGGTTCAACTTGCGATGGGAGCTTTTTGAACTAGCCCTTTGAACAGCTTACTCGTGGAGGCCAGGGTCTCCATTGCAGGTCAGGTGCCAACAGCAGCTTGTCAATTATGCTACCCAAGTCCGCAGCTCCCCTAAGCATCTGAACTATCATCTCCTCTTTCCAAACAAGGTAATCATCACCCACAATGCTGGCCCAAATCAGGGATTATGACTGCTGTCCACATTCTCTCTGAATTTCAGGCATTTCCTCTTCCACCTCTCCTCTGGATCCACTTTCATACACCTCTGTGGTGCATCCCTTGGCCACAGCTTTGTCTTGATCTATCACCAGGTCCAAAAGACTTGGTTCATCCTGAGGCCCTCTGCCGACAATTTTTTTCCATCCTTGGTGCATCCTGGGGTTCAGTAGTAGTCTTAGCACTGATGGCTTGATGCTTGCTGATCATGTAAGCTTAGCTTATACTCGTGCAGGACATACTGAACTGTCCTCCTTGCCAGATGTCTGTAGTGTTTTCGTTGCAGAGTTGTAGTCATCTATTGTGCTCTTGAGCGTATCCGTTCCTGCAGCAATGAGTCATCTGCAGCCACTCCTTGAGCAATTTGCAAGCCCTTGATCACTGTTACCTTTGCCATCCTTTGGTAATTTTTATCCAGGATTTCCTGTATGCCCTTGAAAAGTGTGGATGCTCAGTGACCTTCGTTTGGTCATAGGGCCATGTTGATATGACGGGGAATGAACTCACTCATAGCCTGGCCAAACTAACTACCAATACACTGACTTTTGAGATCAGTATTCCAGAAACAGACCTCAGATTGGTATTATGCCGTAGAGTTTTAGGATCTGGAATATGGAATAGCACACTCTGACTTAACCAAACAAACTATAGGTGATAAAGGAGACTACAAATCTGTGGAGGTCCTCCATGCAAGCCTCTCAAAATGACTCTACTGCCCTTTCCTGTCTCCACATCGGCCATACTTGGCTGACTCATGGCCATTTCTTCCATCGTGAGGACCCACCCCTGCTCTTATGGTTCTCATTTTGCTGGAATGTCCCAACCTAGCCACTCTGTGCCGGACTCTTCCCTGACTCACTACCCCAGGTGTTAGGCTGCGATGCCTCAATGGCTGAACTAGTTTTATGTTTTATTCAAGAAGGCAGGGGGGGGGGGGGGGCTTTTATCGCTATCTTTAAGCAAGGGCCACTTAACCTTATCAGCCCATTGAGGGATTGGCATAACACACTGTTGGCAACTCTGCCCAGACTGGATTGCAGCTGTCTGGGCTTAGTGGTCCAGCTCAATCCTCATCCTACCTGCTCTTTTACTCTTCTTCCTCCCTCTCATGCGATCTTTGCAACTTCTTTATTGTTTGTCTCTCCGTGCTTCTCTTTCCCTGTCCACGTTGCTAGTCTTTCCTAAGCAACTTCTGGGCGGGGCACCTTTGGTAAGTGGTAAGGGCTGGGAGATGTATGTCCCGTCATTGCGCTCTGCTTTCAGGAGTTTCTGACTGCTCCCTAGATGGGACACCGTACCTGCCTCTCTTCCTCTGTCTCCCTTTCTTCTTCTTGTCCTTTATCTCACCTTCCTTGACCTTTAGGTATTCTTCCCCTGGGTTTTGTGTGGAAAGCTTTTTCTGTTCTAAAGTCATGTGGACCAGACTGTTTGAGGAAAAAGACTGGTGGCCCAGTATTTTGGTCCCTTTAATCATCCAACAAGCCAGCAGTAACATGTTGTTGCAGATTGTTGGGTGTAGTTGGTATGTCCTTGTAGAAATGGTTCAAATGCCTAGAACCGCTCGGCCACAACGGCCGGTTATGTCCTTGTAGAGTGTCTTTTAGTTTTCTCCCCCAGAAAAAAGTCTACAGGCACCAACTGTGGGAATGGGCTGCCCAAGGTACAGGCCGTTTGCATCCAGTCCAACAATTTGGAAACAATTCATGAGGACATGCTGTAGTACTTCACTCGGGGCTGGACAGCCATCATGTCGGTACCACAGGTTCCTTGTAGTCTGCAGAGAAATGTCTTTTAGCGTCTGTGGAAGATGGTCTGTTAAGAGGCTGCCATACTTGTGCATGTTCAGTGTTGCTGGTATGAAAAAAGGACCTATAAACTGACGGTTCACTATATCACACTACACGTTTACACTCCACAGATGCTGATGCTCCATCCAATGAGGCCAACAGGGACTGTCATCAGACCAATAGTGCATGTTTCAGCTGCTTACCTGCTCATGACTGGTAACAGTGGCCTCATCACTAAACGAGATTGTGATACTGGTGGAGTATCCTGTCTTAATCTGCAGGTACAGAAGTTACCACGATTCTCATAACTGTTTCCTTGCAGCTCTCGGTAGGAAGAGATGTGCTAGTGATGGAACCTATGTCGACGGAGAATGCGTAGAGCACGCTTGCCCGGCTCGTGCCACTTCCTCGTGCGATTGCTCAGGATCTAATGTGCGGATGAACTGCAACAGCAGCAAGAACATTAATTTTCCTCTTTTCTGTTGTCACTTGTTTCCTTTTGTTATGTTGTCTAGGTGTTACGCTAGCATTTCCATGTAACTGGTTGAAGAGGCTGTAAATAATTGTTGAGATGGTTGAGTTCTATTGGGATATTTTGCCACTTACACTGTACAAGAATGAACTGCATTCTCCCTACACTCTCCATATACCATGAGCATGTCGGCTTTTTCTGCATTGGTAAATATCATCATCCACTCATGACCTACTGCTTCAAGTGTCACACACAACCTTGAAAGTCACAATGAACTCGAGGCCCACACAAGTACACTGTATGCAAATGTAACATCATACCTGACTACTACACATGTTGAATGGCACTTTTCAAAATACGATATCTTGTAAACCACTCACACTAGACTCCTGCAACAAACACCACTGACATTCTAATGTACCAAACTTTTATTTTGTTAATATCAACAGGCATTGCTCCATTTAAAGAAGAGTACATTTGCACAAGAAATACGCTATAAGTATTATTAACATCTGTTTATTGGCTAGAAATGTGAGCCCCTGACTACCAATCCATTCTGTGAAAACTGCACATTGATAGCACTTTCCATTTGCACAACATTTGTGGTGCAAGTTTTAGGTTATTCACACTGTATATTCTATCAGTAAGCATTGATCTTTGGATTCAACACTTTGTTTTCACTAACACTGGAACATTAGGTACATGTCACATCAAAACGTTACATACACCATAGAGTATATGTATATTACAACGTGATCTGTGTGCAGAGTAGAGATCTGGTGCCACATACCTCTGGAATCCTACTAAAAGACCCAGTCCAATCCGTGCCACACAGAAATGTTGCTGTATTGTGTTCCAAAGGTGAAACAACATATTATTAATCAAGTGGTCATAATGTTAGCTCATAGGTCTATATGAAGTGAACTAGACATAATTCCTCTAATTGTCAATGTAATAGGTCAAGAGCAGTTGCCAGTATTTGACATGGATGGAAAGAGGGTCAGCATAGCACGTGGTGCAATTGACTGAAAGCAGTGGTCGTGCAGCACTATGGCAACACTAGGGCATTGCCACAGTAATGTAAACAAAGCTCACGATCTGATTGGCTGTCGCAGATGTGTGAAGCACGTGCGCCGAGGCCGCTTCAACTGTCTGAGCTCTTCTCTCGCCATATGGAGTATAGCCATAATTTTCTTTTAGTTTACTTTACAGAAATTGTCTGCAGTGGCTGTTTCTGCTGTTATTGTGTAACTTATTCCACATCCCTGAGGGCTCTCCATTTTTGGGCTTTATGGAACATGATGTATGTGCAAAACTTGCCACATGATTGGAGAAGGAAAAGGAGCAGCAGCACATATATTTAAAATAAAAACTTAAACAATGGACACTCCAGGGTGGAATAACAGTAATATGGAAAGGATAGCTCACTTCTCACCATACACAGGAGGCAATGAGTCGCAGACAGGCACAATGAGAAAGAATACCAGAAACATTTTAAATTTTCAGCCAAAGTCCATCCTCAGAATGACTGACACACATATGGCTAATGTCTCTGGGCACTCCAGTGACAGTAGCCGCGTGTGTGCGACTGCTTCAGTTATTTGAGGGCTGTTGAAAAAGTATCAACTTATTTTTTATTGTTGAAACCAACAATGACATTGGGTGGCACACACTCTCTATGTTTGTAGGCACATATAGTGTGCATGCATGATTTTTTTTTCTTCATGATTGTGGAAGCAACCAGTTGCTTGCTAGCCATTGACAAGTGAACACTTGTAAGTGGTAGTTGATGGATATTATGGTGTGGGCAAAATGACAGAAAAAGTGGAGGAACATTGATGATTTTTTCTTAAGCTTGGCAATTTTCAAATTAGAACAGTCTGATCAGATAAGGACCATTGTGATGTACAGGATAGAAGGATGATGATCAGAGAACTTGCAGATGTGGTTAAAATTAGCCTTGGATCAATTCGTTCCATTTTAAAGGAACATTCTGACATCAGGAGGATCTCAGCAAAATCTGAGTCAAAGTTGTTAACAACTCAGCAGAAGCAGCTTCAATCAGAGATTGCAGGTGAGCTTAAAATTAAGAGTTGGATCTATTCATCCCATTTTAACAGAAAATTTGGACCTCAGAAGGATCTCCACAAAATTTGTGCCATGGATGTTAACAACTGAGAGCAAGCAACTTCAGTCAGAGATTGCACAGGTCATGCCAGACACTGAAAAGTAATCCCAACTTTCTTAACACAGTGATCACTGGTGACGAGTCCTGGGTTTATGGATATGACCCAGAAACAAAGTCCTACTATCCCGAAAAGTGAGACAGGTACGCAGAATGTGAAAGTTGTGCTAACCATCTTTTTGGACGCTAATAGCACAGTTCATCAAAAGTACACCCCAGAAGCTACTAAGGTCAATAAGAAGTACTACCAAGATGTTCTGCATTACCTTCATAAAGCAGTTAGATGCAAACAGCTGGACTTGTGGTCAGTGGACACCTTCACTGTGATAACACATCTGCTCTTTGATCTCAGTTAATTCAGAGTTTTTTTTGGCCAAACGCAACATGTCTGTGATTAGTCAGACTCCCTATTCCCCTGACCTAGCACTGAGAGACTTCTGGCCTTTCCCTAAACAGAGAGAGACTCTGTAAGCAAACAGATTTCAAAACAGGCAAGACATTATGCAGAATTCGGTGGAGACACTGCACACCATACCAAAAGAGGCTTTCCAGAGATCCTTCCAGTGTTGAGAGAGGCATGTAGAAGCTGAAGGAGACTACATTGGAAGTGACAAGTTTCAAACAGTTGTCTGAATACAGATTGACTTAATGCATTATTTCGAACAGTCTGGTCATGCCTTGTGCAGTTCTGAATTTAATGTATTGTGTTTTAACTAAATTCAGTGACAGTCAATTTGCTGGTGATGCAGATGTTGTAATCAAGCATAATGGAGAGGAAACTTTAACACCTGAAAATGTAAATAATATTTTCTTGAAAATTAATAACTGGTTCTTTGCAAACTGACTGTCACTAAATTTAGCTCAAACACAAGACATGCAACTCAGTACTGCTAAAGGCCTGACCAGGCCATTAGAAATAATGCACAAGGACAACTCAATTTGGTCCATAGTACACTGTCTTGTTCTTTGGCAGATCTTTTATGAAAGCTAGGATCCCACTCTAACTTTTACAAACGATACGATTAACCATCTCACGGGGGCATTTTATGGAGCAACTCAGCAGTGATAATTTTTTTGCTATCCTATTAGAAATGTGACCAACTGACTATATTTATTTTTTGACGATTTTATTTCTGTGATTTCAGACCAAAAACAATGGAGATACATATATCACCCTGGCACCTTTGTGAGGTATTAAAACTATTGCGGTAAATGGATTTCCTGCTTCCCTTCAGTGAGCTGTTGTGTGTTGCCATTGCATGTAAGAAAATAATGAACAGTGTTTCCTGTTTTTATTTTACATTTTCTTTTACTTCATTTAAAAAATATTTGTTATCGATATTAAGGTTTACTTACCACACTGTTAAAACAATCCTTGAAACTTTCTCACACAATAAAGGTATGAGCTGATACAGGTCGCAATAATGTATATTGCAGAAATGAAGCAATATGTTCTATAACAGTAGTGATCCCACGACAAACAGAAACTGATTGCTGTAGCCGTTTTTATACACCTGGTGCAGAGTACTGCCACAAGATGTCACTCTTTGACAGAGGTGGTAAGATGTATTCCCAAAAGCTTTAGGATACCTCCCAAGTCCTTTCCAGAAACTTTGGTGGTAATCATACTTCCCAATAACAATTAAAACACATTTTTTGGTGGGATATATACTTCCCACAATCATGAAGGTGATATTTCACAACAAACTACAGCTGGTGCAGCAGACTGCCACTAGGTGCCACGAGTGTACAGAAGTGGTAACACACATTCCCTTAAACGCTTAAAGAAACATATTTAGTGGGAAGTATATCTCTCGTGGCCTGTGAAAGAGTTAATGTACCTAAGCACACCTTCAAAGATTTATAAAATATATTAGATAAATATCTTTTAGAGAGTAATGTAGGAATTAATGGAACAGAATATTATAAATTCTTAGGTATTTACATTGCTAAGAATCTGAATTGAAAATTATTTTACAAATAATCGTACATGTTCTTAGCTCTGTGACTATTATTTTACGGATAATATTAGACTGTGAAGATGAAAATGTTAAAATTTCATTTTCTTTTCTCTCACTAGTCTTAGAGCATCACATTTTGCGGAACTCGTCATCAAGGAAGTTAGTACTGTTGCACAAAGCATGTAATGATGACAATGTGTGGTCCCTACTCTAGAACCTCAACCAATGAAATGAAATTATCGTATGACATTATTGGCCAGGAGACCCCGTCTGGGGTTGTTTGGCTGCTTATTGCAAGTCTTTGTATTTGATATCACTTCAGTAACTTTCATCTTTGTGACACAAATAAAATTAAATGATTCGGACAATTCAAACACCTAGTCCCTGAATGAAGAAAATCTCCGACTTGGTTGGGAATTGTACATGGGATTCTGCAATATAGAGGCAACAATGCTCACCATTAGACCACAAGCTGCAGACACACAAAGAATTATGCATATTGACAACAACATTGTAGTACATTTACTCCCTTATGAAGTCTGTTAGCAACTGATCACTGTTTGAAAACAGTTGTTGTTGTTGTGGTCTTAAGATCTGAGACTGGTTTGATGCAGCTCTCCATGCTACTCTATCCCGTGCAAGCTTCTTCATCTCCCAGTGCCTACTGCAACCCACATCCTTCTGAATCTGCTTAGTGTATTCATCTCTTGGTCTCCCTCTACGATTTTTACCCTCCACACTGCCATCCAATGCTAAATTTGTGATCTCTTGATGCCTCAGAACATGTCCTACTAACCAGTCCCTTCTTTTTGTCAAGTTGTGCCACAAACTCTTCTTCTCCCCAATTCTATTCAATACTTCATTATTAGTTATGTGATCCACCCATCTAATCTTCAGCATTCTTCTGTAGCACCACATTCCGAAAGATTCTATTCTCTTCTTGTCCAAACTATTTATCGTCCATGTTTCACTTCCATACATGGCTACACTCCATACAACTACTTTCAGAAACGACTTCCTGACACTTAAATCTATACTCGATGTTAACAAATTTCTCTTCCTCAGAAATGCTTTCCTTGCCATTGCCAGTCTACATTTGATATCCTCTCTACTTCGACCATCATCAGCTATTTTGCTCCCCAAATAGCAAAACACCTTTACTGCTTTAAGTGTCTCATTTCCTAATCTAATTCCCTCAGCATCACCCGATGTAATTCGACAACATTCCATTATCCTTGTTTTGCTTTTGTTGATGTTCATCTTATATCCTCCTTTCAAGACACTGTCCATTCCGTTCAACTGCTCTTCCAAGTTCTTTGCTGTCTCTGACAGAATTACAATGTTATCGGCGAACCTCAAAGTTTTTATTTCTTCTCCATGGATTTTAATACCTACTCCAAATTTTTCTTTTGTTTCCTTTACTGCTTGCTCAATATACAAATTGAATAACATCGGGGAGAGGCTACAACCCCGTCTCACTCCCTTCCCAACCACTGCTTATCTTTATGTCCCTCGACTCTTATAACTGCCATCTGGTTTCTGTACAAATTGTAAATAGCCTTTCGCTCCCTGCATTTTACCCCTGCCACCTTTAGAATTTGGAAGAGAGTATTCCACTCAACATTGTCAAAAGCTTTCTCTACGACTACAAATGCTAGAAACGTAGGTTTGCCTTTTCTTAATCTAGCTTCTAAAATAAGTCATAGGGTCAGTATTGCCTCACGTGTTCCCATATTTCTATAGAATCCAAACTGATCTTCCCTGAGGTCAGCTTCTACCACTTTTTCCATTCGTCTGTAAAGAATTTGCGTAAGTATTTTGCAGCCGTGACTTATTAAACTGATAGTTCGGTAATTTTCACATCTGTCAACACCTGCTTTCTTTGGGATTGGAATTATTATATTCTTCTTGGAGTCTGAGGGTAATTCGCCTGTCTCACACACCTTGCTCACCAGATGGTAGAGTTTTGTCAGGACTGGCTCTCCCAAGGCTGTCAGTAGTTCTAATGGAATGTTGTCTACTCCTGGGGCCTTGTTTCGACTCAGGTCTTTCAGTGCTCTGTCAAACTCTTCACGCAGTATCATATCTCCCATTTCATCTTCATCTACATCCTCTTCCATTTCCATAATATTATCCTCAAGTACATTGCCCTTGTATAGACCCTCTATATACTCCTTCCACCTTTCTGCTTTCCCTTCTTTGCTTAGAACTGGGTTTCCATCTGAGCTCTTGATATTCATACAAGTGGTTCTCTTTTCTCCAAAGGTCTCTTTAATTTTCCTGTAGGCAGTATCTATCTTACCCCTAGTGAGATAAGCCCCTACATCCTTACATTTGTCCTCTAGCCATCCCTGCTTAGCCATTTTACACTTCCTGTCGATCTCATTTTTGAGACGTCTGTATTCCTTTTTGCCTGCTTCATTTACTGCATTTTTATATTTTCTCCTTTCACCAATTAAGTACAATATTTCTTCTGTTACCCAAGGAGTTCTACTAGCCCTCGTCTTTTTACCTACTTGATCCTCTGCTGCCTTTACTACTTCATCCCTCAGAGCTACCCATTCTTCTTCTACTGTACTTCTTTCCCCCATTCCCGTCAATTGTGCCCTTATGCTCTCCCTGAAACTCTGTACAACCTCTGGTTCTTTCAGTTTATCCAGGTCCCATCTTCTTAAATTCCCACCTTTTTGCAGTTTCTTCAGTTTTAATCTACAGTTCATAACCAATAGATGGTGGTCAGAGTCCACATCTGCCCCTGGAAATGTCTTACAATTTAAAACCTGGTTCCTAAATCTCTACCATTATATAATCTATCTGATACCTTCTAGTATCTCCAGGATTCTTCCATGTATACAACCTTCTTTCATGATTCTTGAACCAAGTGTTAGCTATGATTAAGTTATGCTCTGTGCAAAACTCTACCAGGCGGCTTCCTCTTTCATTTCTTAGCCCCAATCCATATTTACCTACTATGTTTCCTTCTCTCCCTTTTCCTACTCTCAAATTCCAGTCACCCATGACTATTAAATTTTCGTCTCCCTTCACTACCTGAATAATTTCTTTTATCTCATCATACATTTCTTCAATTTCTTCATCATCTGCAGAGCTAGTTGGCATATAAACTTGTACTACTGTAGTAGGCATGGGCTTTGTGTCTATCTTGGCAACAATAATGCGTTCACTATGCTGTTTGTAGTAGCTTACCTGCACTCCTATTTTTTATTCATTATTAAACCTACTCCTGCATTACCCCTACTTGATTTTGTGTTTATAACCCTGTAGTCACCTGACCAAAAGTCTTGTTCCTCCTGCCACCGAACTTCACTAATTCCCAATATATCTAACTTTAACCCATCCGTTTCCCTTTTTAAATTTTCTAATCTACCTGCCCAGTTAAGGGATCTGACATTCCACACTCCGACCCGTAGAACACCAGTTTTCTTTTTTCTAATAACGACGTCCTCTTGAGTAGTCCCTGCCCGGAGATCCGAATAGGGGACTATTTTACCTCCGGAATATTTTACCCAAGAGGACGCCATCATCATTTATCCATACAGTAAAGCTGCATGCCCTCGGGAAAAATTACGGCCGTAGTTTCCCCTTGCTTTCAGCCGTTCGCAGTACAAGCACAGCAAGGCCATTTTGGTTAATGTTGCAAGGCCAGGTCAGTCAATCATCCAGACTGTTGCCCCTGCAACTACTGAAAAGGCTGCTGCCCCTCTTCAGGAACCACACGTTTGTCTGGCCTCTCAACAGATACCCCTCTATTGTGGTTGCTGCTATGGTACGGGCATCTGTATCGCTGAGGCACGCAAGCCTCCCCACAAACGGCAAGGTCCATGGTTCATGGGGAAGTTGAAAACAGTAAAATTCATAAATATAATACCAGAAGGAGAAATGATTTACATTGACCATCGCTCTGCTTTAGTATGGGGCAGAAATGGAGAGAGATATTGAGCCAGGTTGGTTGGCTGGTTTGAGGAGTAAACGGACCCCTTTGATGTAAGGGATCTAGTAGGAGTAAAATTACCTGAAGATACAAACTGTGTGTGTGTGTATTTCAGAACAGTGCTAAAACACGTGGGTCAAAACTGGACCACATATGACTACGTAAAAAGAGAGCATTGATGTGAGAGGGGGGGGGGGGGGGGGAAGAAAGTGTTGGCACATAAACATAACTCTGAAATGCCTGGAGTGATTTCAACCAAACTTAAACATATATGACTTATTACCTGAAAAAGTACACTATAATGTGATGAAACCTGCCTGGTGCCTTTAAGGGTGGGGGTGGGGTTGTAAAAGGGAGGACATGTAAAATTAATAGAAAATGAACTACATGTGTTGGATCAAAATTTTTTGTGGTTGCTGGACAGACTGGTGACAGTCCTGAAGACATTTAACCCCGAAGGGTTGGGTGGCAATGGCAGAAAAAGGCCTGAAGTGTTAAGTATATATCTGGAATCTATGAGCAATTTACACTAAATATGAGCACAACGGAAAATCTAGAATGGACTGTAATAGTATTATGAAAAGTATAGTTGCTACTCAACATATAGCGGAGATGCTGAGTTGCAGATAGGCACAACAAGACTGCTCGAAAGTGAGCTTTCGGCGAACAAGGCCTTCATAAAAAAATAGACACCCCCCCACCACTCAGACACACACACACAACCAAGTATCTGGTAGCTGAAGCCAGACTGTGGGCAGCAGTGCATGATGGGAAACACAACCAAGGGTTGTGGGAGTAAAGAGCAGGCTGGGGCGGGAAGGGGAGGGATAGCAGGGTAGGAGAGTGGGACAGTAAAGGGCTGCTTGTGGGAGAGTACAGCAATGAAGTGGAGAGTGGGTAGGGCAGCTAGATGCAGTTGGAAGGTTAGATGGAGGGGGGGGGGGGGGGTGTAGAGGAGCAGAAGAGAGATAAAGAAAGATAGGGTGCTTTGGTGGAATAGAGGGCTGTGTAAGGCTGGAATGGGAGCAAAGAAATGGCTAGATGGGTAAGGACAATGACTCACAAAGATTGAGGCCGAGAGGGTTACGGGAATATAGGATACTTTGCAGGGAGAATCCCCACCTGCACATTTCAGAAAAGCTGGTGTTGGTGGGCAGAATCCATATGGCATAGGCTGTGAAGCAGTCACTGAAATGAAGAAAATTGTGTTGTGCAACATGCTCAGCAATGGGGTGGTCCAGCTGTTTCTTGGCCAAAGTTTGTCGATGGCCATTCACGCAGACAGACAGCTTATTGGTTGTAATGCCCAAGTAGAATGCAGCACAGATCTTGCAGCTTAGCTTGTAGATCACATGACTGGTTTCACAGGTAGCCACGCCTTTGATGGGGCAGATGATGTTTGTGACCAGGCTGGAGTAGGTGGTGGTGGGAGGATGTATGGGACACTTCTTGCATCTAGGTCTATTACAGGGATATGAGCCATGAGGTAAGGGGTTGCGAGCAGGGGTTGTGTCGAGATGGAAGTATATCATGTAGGTTCGGTGTACAGTGGAATACCACTGTGGGAGGGGTGGGAAGGATAGTGGGCAGGACATTTCTCATCTCAGGATATGACGAGTGGTAGTCAAAACCCTTGCGGAGAATGTGATTCAATTGCTCCAATCCTGGGTGGTACTGAGTCACGAGGGGAATGCTCCTCTGTGGCCAGATGGTGGGACTTTGGGAAGTGGTGGGTGACTGGAAATATAAGGCACGGGAGATCTGTTTTTGTACAAGGGTGGCAGGGTAATTATTGTCTGTGAAGGCCTCAGTGAGACACTCGGTATATTTCAAGAGGGAGTGCTCGTCACTGCAGATGTGATGGCCACAGATGGCTAGGCTGTATTGAAGGGACTTCTTGGTATGGAATGGGTGGCAGCTATCGAAGTAGAAGTATTGATGGTGGTTGGTAGATTTGATTTGGACAGAACTACTATCGAAGTAGAAGTATTGCTGGTGGTTGGTAGATTTGATATGGGCAGAACTACTTATGAAGCCATCTTTGAGGTGGAGGTCAACATCGAGGAAGATGGTTTGCTGGGTTTAGTAGCATGAGGTAAAGCGAATGGGGGACAAGGTCTTGAGGTTCTGGAGGACTGTGGGTAGGTTGTCCTCATCCTCATCCAGGTCATGAAGATGTCATCAATGAATCTGAACCAGGTGAGGGGTTCGGGATTCTGGGTGCTTAGGAAGGATTCCTCTAGATGGTATGCGAATAAGTTGGTATAGGATGGTGCCATGTGGGTGCCCGTAGCCATATCCCGGATTTATTTGTAGGTAATGCCTTCAAATGTGAGGACGTAGTTGGTCGAAGTGACTAGGAATGAGGTGGTTGGTTTGGAATCCATTGGGCGCTGGGAAAGGTGGTGTTCTATTGCGGTAAGGTAATGGGCATTAAGGATATTAGTGTAAAGAGAGGTGGCATCAATAGTGACGAGTGAGGCACCACGGGGATATGGTAAAGGGACACGGAATGTGGAGAGTCAGTGGAAGAAATTTTAGTTATCTTTTATGGTGTTGGTCTATTACAGCAGAGATTCTCGCTGTGGCGGCACAGTAACCAGCCATAATAAGGCATCTTGGATGGTTGGGTTTATGGACTTTAAGCAGCACGTAGAAGGTAGGAGTGTGGGGAGTGGTATGAGGAGAGATTGGAGATCCTGTTGAATTTCTGGAATGGGGTCACTGTGGCAAGGTTTGTAGGTGTATGAATCTGACAGCTGGCAGGGTCCTTCTGTCAGGTAAACTTTTGCAGTTCAAAACAACAGTGGCAGAGTCTTTGTCAGCATGTACGATTATAAGGTTGGGATCTGTTTTTAGGTGGTGGATTGCAGTCCTTTCTGCTGATGTAAGGTTAATTTGCATGTTGAAGGATTTGGGGAATGAAGGTGAGGCAACGTTCACAGTTAAGAAATTCTGGAAAGTTGACAGGGGTGATTTGAGGGCAGTGGCGGTGGATCACGGTTGGATGGAGGAGTGAACTGAGTCAGGCAGGGTTCACCATTGGTCTTTGGTAGAGTGATTGGTAAATTGGTGGCGCAAAAATCTTCACACTGTACGGACCAGCAGAAGGAGAGAAGGTCTTTAACAAGTCTCCATGATTGAATTTGGGTGTGGGGGCAAACGGTGAGGCCCTTGGAAAGGACTCATATTTCTGCCTTGAACGAAAGGTTCACAACTGTGTTTCATGTCTGTTTAGATTCTGGATTCCGTGTGATGGTGGGACTGAGTTTTTGATGTGGTAGGTTTGCGAACAGGGTTTGTCAGCTATGAGGGGATATAGGCGAGGTTTGGAGGTTGTTGTAGCTGTGGTGGATAATTGTAGTCCAAGATTGGAGTAAGAAGTGAACAGGGTGGAGAGCTTTTTGAGGTAGTGTGGCACATGTTGCTCTAGTGCCTGGAGGGCAAGAATTTCACTGTGTGTTATGGGATATAGAAATTTGGGATTGTACAGCAGGAGAATTTTGCGAATGGAGAGAAGGTATTGCAAGGTGGTTTAGGCTTGACTGATATGGTTTTGCAGGACTATGTTGGTGAGGGTTAAGCACTGGCAGAATCTGAACAGATTGTGGAAGGAAGGGTGGCAGCCGGAGATTGGTAATCTGATGGCAAGGCCATTTGGGGGGCTTCCAAGAGGCAAGCGACAATACAGGAACAGTATGTGGGACTGGTTTCTGGCTGAGGAAGTGGCCGATAGTGAAAGGCGAAAACTAACAAATTGCCTGGAAGACAATGAGATCAAAGAAAAACTAAATAATGTAATGTGAGTTGCATGTCTGTGGGTGGATAAGTGTGAAGAAGAAGCATGACAGAGGTGACAAGATTAGGTGAAGTTAATTGGTGTGAACTGGAACAGAGAGGAGAAGGAATGAGGGGTGGGGAGGGGTTGGTACGACGGAATATCAGCTTGTGTGGCACAGGAAAGGTATGGGAAATACAAACGAAAATATGTTAGAGTGACTCAGGAAGAGTCAACAACAAACAGACTTGGTGTGAATATGATTTACTATCTGGGGAAAAAAAAACTGAGGATGGGGGATGGAAATGTGAAGTAGGTCGCATGCAAAAATTACAAAAATGTATAATATTAGTGTTGAAACTGTAGTTTTCAATGTTGTTAAGCTACCTGTTGACATTTCTGATGATGTACCATCCCAAAGGATTTGGTGTGAAGGGGCACTGATGTGTGGGGGACCAATACCAAATAGGACTAATGTGAGATACTGAACACATGCAACAAACAGCAGCACAAATGGTCACAGGCTTGTTTCAGCCATGAGTATGTGACATGGAAATGATGAAATACTTGAATTGTCAGCTTAAGGGCAGAGTGTGGAGCAATTCCAACCAAACTTGGTACACCTATCACTTATTATCTGGAAAAAGACACTGGGGTAATACATGCTTAGGTTTGAGGTGATTGGATGGAAAATAACCGATTTTAGTGCCATATTCAGCATTCTTGGATGACTGGTAACATCCTGATGACGTTTTACTTCTACTGGCACGGAATAGGGTGACATAAAAAGGAAGTAACTGAGCACCACTGAGTAATCAGCGAGAGAGAGAGAGAGAGAGAGAGAGAGAGAGAGAGAGAAAATCAGTGCGTATCTGGATCGATTTCATCCAAATTTGGCAAAGAAACGTCAGGCCTCAGGAGTATGAGCACTGTGGGGTCTATAGCCTCCTAACTTCAATAGGAACGGAGATAAAACTTCAATAGGAACGGAGATAAAGGCAAAAAGCTGTTTTTTCCACCCCTGGCATATACGCTACCCCACTTGAGAAGCATGTTCTGTTGTTGTTGTACTGGTCTAATTTATCAACCTGCCCTTGTGACAGCCTGTATGTCATGGGCAAATAAAAGATTATCAAGCCCCTAATGTGTAGCTTGCTCTGCATGACAGGCATGTCGTGGGAGCAGCATCAGCCTACTTTATTGAACTGTATTGCAGAGGCTGATGAGCATGGCAGGAGACAGTTGGAGATGGATAGAGGTGCGGATGGACAGAGAGAGGGAGGAGGGGGAGATCAAGAGACAAGCTGAAGGTGGAGAGGGATAATGGGCGGGTGGAAAAGGCAGAGTGGGGGAGGTGGTGATTGATAGAGAGAGGGGAAGGAGGATGTGGTCAGAGATTGGGGGGGGGGGGGACAATATAGAGAGAAACGGAGGATGAAGTGGACACAGAGGGGATGAGTTTAGTATACGTGTGGAACACACACACAGGCAATGCCATGGAGAAAATGCTAGTTTGTGTGTGTGTCACACACAAACAAAGCAGACTGTACGCGTGGGATCTCCTCACAAACCACTGGATAGATTTCAGTCAAATTTTGTAGACTAACAGCAAATTTCATGAGCATCAGCACTGTGAGGTTTACAATCTCCTATCTATAGTAGGAGCAAATAAGGCAACCCTTGTTCTTTTTTTTCTAGCCCCTGCCACATACGCTGCCCTGGACAACAGGTGTGTTGTGTGGGAATAGTATCAGCCTGCTTTATCAATCTGCTTTGTAGGGCAGTCTACACATCAGAAGCAAGAAATGTTTTTCCGACTCCTGAGGTGTAGGGTGCCCTGATTGATAGGCATGTTGTGTTGGATAGCATTGGCCTGCTTTATTGAGTTATGCTGGAGCTACGTGTGCTGATGGCTGTGACTGGGGACAAGTTGAGATGGATTGAGGATGGGATGGACAGTGAAAGAGGGGGCACAAGAGAATGGATAGGGAGAGAGGGGGAGTAGGAGATGAACAAATAGATTAGAGGGGAAAGGATGTGGTGGATACTGAGGAGCAGACGGACAGAGAGAGATGCGGCAGAAGGATATGGACAGACAGGAGAGGAGGAGGAGGAGGAGATGGTTAGAGGGGATTGGAAGGGAAGGGCAGAGGGGAAGGAGGGGAGGAATTGAGAGGGGGTGGAGGAGGAGATGGTTGGGTAATGGGCAGGAGGAAATGAATGAGAAGAAGGGAGTAGTAGGTGGACTGGACAGAGTGAGGGAATTGGGGTGGGGGGGGGGGGGGGGCAAGAGGCACTGGAAAGAGAGTTAGGGGCAGTAGAAAATGGACAGAGAGGGGAGGGGAGAGGATGCAGACAGAATGAGGGAGAGGAGGAGATGTGACCAATATAAATGTTGAATGTATAAATGAGCAAAGCTGTATTAAAAGACTCCCCTGCACGACATGTGTGATTTGTGGGGAGAACTATCGGCCTACCTTATCAAACTGCTTTGCAGGGCACCCTTCATATCAGCGGCAAGAATTGGTTTTCCAGCATCTGACATGTAGGTTGCCCTGCATGAAAGGTGTGCTGTGTTGAGTTCAATCAGCCTGCTCTGAATGACAGCCTATATGTCAGGGGGAAATATAGTTTTCAGACTCCTGACATTTAGGCTACCAAGCAAGAGAAACGTGTTGTGAGAGTAGTATCGGCCTGCTTTATTTACCTGTTTTTCAGGGGCTAAATGTGTGGTTGGGCACAGCTGGGCAAAGGTTGAG
Source organism: Schistocerca piceifrons (assembly GCF_021461385.2). Classification (NCBI taxonomy): domain Eukaryota; kingdom Metazoa; phylum Arthropoda; class Insecta; order Orthoptera; family Acrididae; genus Schistocerca; species Schistocerca piceifrons. The sequence continues at coordinate 58,859 of NW_025728099.1, forward strand.
ATGAATTAGAAAGGGGCAGGACGGTATGTGTATCAAGAGAGGGGGGCAGGAGGGGCGGGAAGGAAGTGGTGAGTAGGAAGTGGATACTGCAGGGGAAAGGCTAGTAGATAATATTAATGTCAAATACAAATCACATATGTTTGATACCATCTACTTCATAGAATTATTTCTATTCTCTTATTACTATTCATTTCATGGTCACTGCTTTTGACTTACCTTATTCACTGGAACAGTATTTGGAATGGGCTAAAAAGGTATTGTAGTGGTTTCTTGGTGTGTACAGCATTAATTGTCCAGGGAACCTACTTCAAGCCAAATGTCAGTTTTCTCCTACAGTATGCAATTTTATGTAGGATTGTTTATACCTATGGCAATGATGAATTAACAGAAAATACAGGTATAACAGGTTATATGGATAGAGAAAATCAACTCACCAAATGGTGGCAGGTTGAAAGACATACAATTGCTTGTTTTTGGAAACCAGGGACATCTGCTGGTAGAAGAGTAAAAAGGGTTAAACGAAGTGAGACAAGGTTACTATTTAATTATTCCCTGTTATTCCATATACAGTAAGTTTCCCTTCACCTGGGGGCCCCACCCAGGCTTGATTTTTCTCTCTTCTTAAAACCTTATCAGTTTCTTTACCTTCTCATCCCATCTGGTAAGTCTCCCCTGACCTGGGGTTCTTGGCAACTTTTCCAAACTCCCCCCATTTCCTGAACCTCATCAGTCCTTTTCCTCACCCCCCCCCCCCCTTCCTTCCTTTTCAATCCCAACCAGGAGGAGGAGCCACTGGCTCCTAAGTTTGCAAATTTCGATACATTTGTATGTGTTTTCTCCTGCTGCCACTTGGTGAGTAGCTTTTTTACCTATCCAACTACAGTATATTTTCAAAAATTGATTATTTTCATTGATCAGTAAGTAAAGAGCTATTCTCATACTGCTGGATGGTTGTAATGCCCACTTCTTTATATCTATTCTGGCGGCTGTGCCAACCCTGTTGCATTCCAGAAATTGCAGTTAGAATGAGACTGAACAACTGCTCTTCGACTATATTATGTTACGGATGCCTAAAATATCAAAGAAGAGAAACACTACAAAGTACTTTTTAAATAGATTCCTGTTATAGTAGGAATATTCAAGACTGCCTGGGAATTTGTGCTGTTTTAAGATCACTATTGCAGTTCACTGACTGACAAGATATTATGTATATTTGGTGTTCAGTAAGTTATGTTGTAACTTGATATAAACCAGGTGACAAATAGTTAAGACGGTAAATAGTTCCCATGCTTCCTCACTTATGGGGACAGCATATGTGAGGGTACAGGAGTACCCTCAAAATTGGGCACAAATGAGCAAGCATGTTAAGATTCAACAATAAACTATTTTAAAAAATTGTTAATTTATATGTTAAGGTTGTTTAATCAATTCTGTAGATTTTTCGGTTTTGTGATGTTTGAGGTCTCCTGGGGTGCCGTGTGGCACTTGGGGACCTCCATTCAGCTTGCTGACATCAACGCAAGTTTTTTGCTTAGAGTTTGCAGCACTCTATGGTGCATCACGGAGTACAGACAATTGAGAGGTTCCCTGGAGGAGTTGCAGAACAACAGTATATAATCCATGAAGTTACTGAAGGAAAAAAGTACTTAATGTAGAAAGTAGAGTTTTTTGCTGGAACACAAGCTCTCAAGTTACATACTGAACTAGAATCTTACTTTGTGGGGATAAACTAATCATCAATATGTCTGTCTCTCCCTATAAGTAAGTGGTTGTCTTTCATTTATTTTATGTAATTGAAAGTAGAGATTGGTATAGGAGGAAATTATGAAAGATGTGAAATTTAGAAAAGAGCATTCGAACCTACATACGACCTGTATATGAAGTGAGCTATATTTGATCAGTAGTTTCTATTTCTACTTTGTAAGGGTATAAAAAATACACCTTCACAACACGCATATTTCCTTAAACTTTTTACCGTTGACATTTTTCACTCAAACATGTTACACAATTGCCAGATTGCACACCTGAGTATGTAGGTTTCAATGAAACTTTGTATTTTTCTCACATGAAACTCTATTATGCATAGCAAGCTTGTACAGAATTTCTGGAGGGGTTTCAGTTACTGAGTAGTAGTGTTCTAGCATCCATCCTAAATATTTTTATCTGCACTCTTCCACTGATTATTAACATGAACCAGTAGTGAAACTGGACAAACAGAATGAAAATATGTGTTACAGATACTACAGCTAAAGCTTGTGAAATATTACATTCCTTTCTCTTGTACCCACAAATAGAAATGCACCAAGTCAAAAGTGGAAAAAAGGGCATGAATATCTGGGTACTTTGAATAGAGCTGAAAGACATCTAATGCAATCATTTTCTTCAACATATTAACACCTAGACTAAAAATGACAAATTCCCTGTTTCCTTGGTTACAGCCAAATCCTGTTATAAAACAGGACTTTAAAAAGTAAGATGTACAGGTTGTCAGACTATAAGACGGTTGTGCAACATGAGCGGCACATTGTCAAAAGAGAGTATATATTCTGGGTTCCCTGCAGCCACAGTTCTGCTACAGTACAGCTGACAGGTACATCACAATGTGTGAATGAAATGGTGCAGCAACTGGAAATGTACTCTACAGTCGAGTATGTGGGGCAGTACGAGTGTTACAGGCAGGAAGTCTAAATTGCACACAGATTTGCTGTCAATTCTGCTGGTATATGGACCAAATATAGTGTCATTTCCAGCCACAGTGAGATGATGTGAACAATTTAACCAAGGCCACACAGATGTGGTTGATGCTAATTGGGAAGGAAAGCCATCGACATTCACCACAAACAACAGAGTCTGGGCAATCGAGGAAATGATTCATAGCAGTTACAGGTTTTCCAGCAATAAGGATGTTCAAACAGCAGTTTGCGAATAGCTCTGTGACCGAGTGGACTTCTGTCATTGAGGAATTGAAAGATTGGTAGAATGTTCTGACAGGTGTTTCCATAGACTTAGTAAGTTCATTGAAAAAGTAGTGCCCTATCTGTGTCACTTTGAAGAGCAATGATTCAATGAAAGTTATTTGGTATGTCATAATAATGTTAACTTACCCCTTGAAGACCCTTGCACAATTCATTCAGTGCTGTGGTCCCATTTTACAATAAGTTAATTGATATTATAAAAAGCAAGTTGATCTTTACTTCACACTGTACATCTATTTGTATTATTGCTGGTGTTATTAATTCTGAATGCTTACTACACTGTGTACATATTTCATTTCTTTTCTAAAGTCGCTTACATATTTGTCTTCAGCTATCTCTGAAGACAGTTCTACATGGTGACCAGTAGACGATTAAAGCAGACTGACTGTATGTCTGTCTGTCCTTCCAGAAGCACTCAACTTTGTGTAGTTTATCGTAGAATGGAAAGAAACAATCTTCCTTTCCTCAAAGACATTTTATTCCAGTCCATTAGCAGAGTACAATTTTTTGCTGTGTTTTCACTTTTACATGAAGAAATGCAGATGCTGCAGCATCCGTGATCGTGTTGCATAGTAAATACTGTGACTGAAATTACCTCTCATCAACAGTAGCATAGTAGCTGCCATATAGAACATCCATTTTACCTTCCAGTGTTTACCTAATGTTATATAAAAGCTCCATTTTAATAAAAACCTTAGTTTCAATTATGTATACATCATTTTTCTCTTTTTACGGTATGTAATATCCAGTACTTCAGTAGAAGAATGGCTAGCAGTAAGAAAGATTATATGGAGGCAAATCTGCAATACACCATCAAATTACAACTACTTATCATGTTCTTATGCAACAGTACAGGAAAGTCCATACCACAATTTCTTGCTGCTTTACATTAACTTACAACCAGATTCTAACTATAAGACGGAGTACATGAATCATCAAAAATATAATGTATCTTTAAAATAACTTTTGTAGGATATTTAATGGAATTATTATTTGACTCAATTCAGTTTACTTTTACAATAAAACAAATTCTGGTGAAAATGAATAATACTGACATATTCTTTCACATCTGTTTCAAAACATACTAATCATTGCTAAAGTCTAACTTGTAAAATCATAAGATACCTGTAAACTTCACGATTTGCTTCTTAGTGCATTTCACCACAAAAGTTTGCCAACTAATATATATTATTTATATTGAGATTTTTTGCGTCACTAGAAAAAAAACCTAGTGTGTTCTGGAAACATATAAATATATTACAAAAGGTATAAAAATCATTAGTCCTGAAATTAAAAACAATCTACTGAGATCCTTTCACAATTTGTGACACACAACATATATGACATTTTAGTGATTTAGTTAATCACTATTCCCAGTGATTTTACACACAGCAGAGTCCATAGTCCATTCTTTTTTCCGTAAAATGATTGTAAGCACTTGATATATTATTATATTTTCTTCACCTTTTCAAAGGCGAAGACCAGGTAGAGAGCTGAAACACAAGACAGTAAAAACATATAACTTTAAATAATTAATAATGGTCAAAATTCATTAGCTAATGTAATTCTTAAAAGTTTCATTATGGATACAAGCAAGTATATGTTGGAACAGTTACTTCTGTGTAACTACACGAGTTCACTTTAATTCAGAAGCTTAGTCAATATTGCTGCACAACATTAAATTTTTTGCTGAAATCTTCAAATATGTTACCTACTTAATTCAAACAGAATTTTATAAATTACAGTTATAGAACTTTGAACATTTAAACATAATTTTTCAATAAAATTTGTGGACTATGTAAACGCTGAAGAAAATTAGATTGGAAAATATTTGAGAAAAACATAAAAGAATATAAGTATGTTCATCAAATGTATGTGAATGTAGACAAGCAAATTCAAAGGTAAATACTGCTGTTTTTACATTAGTAACTTCTTCATATTTCTACAGCCATTAAGGCTACTATAAAAAGAAAGCCGCTAATCTCCTGCAACTTCCAAAACACCAGAAAAAAAAAAATCAGTTACCAATACATAACACACCTTAAGCAGTGTATAAATACATGAAGTCATTACAACTGCTGTGCATACCTCTAAACTATCTTTAGAAGAAGGAAACCAACCAACTATAAGATAGCATAAAATCTGAGGTAAAGTAAAGTTGTGTGTGTGTGTGTGTGGCTTACGAATAGTATGGTAAAAAAGCGAAATACAGGTGATTAAATTAATCAAATTCTACACAATTAAAAAATAAGACAAGATTGTCCGGAAAAGTAGGTACAATACAAGATAATCTAATAACCAAACTAATATGAGGCCCGTTCAAAAAATTCAGGAACATTCTTACTTTCACGCCAATGGTGTATTGGGGTGATATATGGTTGGCATCCCTGCACACGCCTGTGTTTAATGTGTAACTGCTGCAAGTTTCATTGTTGTATGTCCATTAGTTACTGTTCAGTGCTGCACTGAGTAGAAAATTGTGTCACACAGTTTGCGAATTTTGAGACAGCAATTAGAGGAGCAACGCATCGGCAATACATTTTGCGTGAAACTCATGAAAATCTTTACAGAGGCACACCAAATGATGCAGGAAGCCTACGATGATTAGTGCACAACCCGTACTCGGTGTTTCAAATGGTTCACATGGTTTAAAAATGGCCAGGCGTAAATTAAAGAGGACCCTCACTGAGGACACCCTTCAACGTCTATCGATGACGTTCACGTCAGGAATGTCAATGAAATAACACATGGCAATCAAATGCTGACTGCCTGAGAGATTGCAGAAAAATGTAACATTTCAGATGGATCATGTCATGAAATCCTGACACAGCATCCTGGAATGCATTTTGTTGCCACCAAGTTTATCCCATGGCTCATGAGTCAAGACCAGAAAGACCTTCGCCTCACAATCTTTGAAGAGCTTTTGGATCATGCAAATGAGAACGATATGTTCCTTAACCATTTTACTGCTGTTGACGAGTTTACTTATCATGCTGGTTGCCGCTCCCTGGGTGCCGATGACAATTATAGTCATGTCAGCTGGTTTTCCACTGAGTGCTGTTGAAGAGTTAAGTCGCACCTGTTTGCCACCCTCTGAGTGCTGATGACAAGTATAGCCGCTACCTGAGTGCTGATGACAAGATAACTCGCACAGCAGAATTCATGCCCCATGTCTCAGTAGCATTTTGCAGTTCTGCCGCAGGCTTGTCGTCTGATTCTCTGTCTGTTGTGTGCCTAGCCTTCACACTACAGTTCACTGTTTATCAGAATTTACTTCAGTGTTCTTCGCGTCCTGTATTTTACAAAGAAAATGGCAAGATGTTGTGGTAGCATTGAGGAAGAAATCATGGAGATTCTTACTAGGAGCAACTGGGAGGATGAATTGCTTGATCTCGATGGAAGTGATAGCTCTTCCACAGAATCGGAAAGCTGTTGTCATAAACTGTCCACATCAGCAGGGGTGTCAATCCAGTCTCGTCTTTCAAAAAGAGATGTTGGTTGTTTTGAATCTGAAGACTCAAAATGATAGTGAAACGCCTACAAAGAAATCACGTCTTAGTGACAAATTTGACTGGAAAGAAAATGATTTTCAGCCAGTCAATCACGCATTTGATGATAAGTATCAGGACATGCATATCAAATAGAGAATGAGGCAAGTATTCTGTCAGTTTTCATGTTATTCTTTACAGAAGAATTGATGAAATATAGAACTGACAAATCTAATCGGTTTTATTTGTTCACCAAAGAGAATACTACAAAATCAGTGCATTCTCAAATATAAAAGTGGAAAGATACTGAATTTGAAGAAATGTGTTGTTTCATAGCTGTTTGTCTTCTGAAGACTCGAATGAAAAAACTCAAACTTTCTGAATACTGGACCAGAGATGCTGTTCTAAATACACCAATTTTTAGTGAACTGATGTCAAGAGACTGCTTTTTGTTACTTATGAGAATGTTACATTCAGTGACAGCTCTGCCAATACTGGAGGAGACACATTATTCAAAATTAGGAATATTGTCAATAAACTTTGTACATCTTTACGTTGTGCATTTAATCCACATCAGAAACTCTGCATTGATGGAAGTTTGTTATTATTCAAAGGACATTTATCTTTCAGACAATTAATTCCATCAAAATGGAATTCATTCAGAATAAAAACATTTGTGTGAATGGCTGTGTCTTAGATTTCATTGTTTATACAGGGACATCAACAGAAATCGAGTTTTGCAATTTGGGGAAAAGTGGTGACGTATGGGCTACACTAATAAAGCACTATTTAGAACATGGACATACACTCTGCCTTGATAACTGGTACTCAAGCCCAGACTTATTTTCCTGGTTTCACAGTCATGGGACAAACGCACACGCTACTGCCTGTAAAAACAGACGCAACATGCTGAAACTTCAGAAGAAACTGCAACGAGGAGATATTCAATTTATGTGCACTAATACAATGCTTGCTATAGAGTGATGCGACAACAGGAGTGTGGATGCTGACCACCAAAGAAATGGTTGACACCGGAAAGATTGATAGGAATACTGGATAGAAAATTAAGAAACCACAAAGCATTGAAGATTATAACTTGAATACGGGATCAGTTGACCATTCTGATATGCTGCTTAGCTCTGTTGGATGTATACAAAAAACAATAAAGTGGTACAAGAAGTTCTCTTTTCACATTGTCGATCTGTCAATCTCTGTGTTTTAAATGCTCATGGCCTACACAGGTCGTAAAATGTCCATAGCAGAGTTTCACCTGTTGCTAGTAAGCATCATAGCACAGAAAAGCTGGCAGGGGAATACCTTATGATGATAATCCTCTAAGGTTAGTGTGAAGGCACTTTCCGAACATTATAACAAGTGAGCATTCCATGAAAAGTACAGTAACGCACTGATGCAATGTTTGATGACACAGAAAGTGCCTTGAGAAAGCAGGTATGAATGTAAAACTTGCTCTGTGTGTCGTATCCTGTTTCGAAAATTACCAAATGAAAACGAATTGCTAATCGCAACACAGAACAAATACAACAATTTTATCAGAAAAAACTCCGAAAGAAAAAAAAAATTGTAAATAGGAAAATATATATATATATAGACACACACACAGATGATGTGACTTACCAAACGAAAGCGCTGGCACGTCGAAAGACACACAAACAAATACAAACATACACACAAAATTCAAGCTTTCGCAACAAACTGTTGCCTCATCAGGAAAGAGGGAAGGAGAGGGAAAGACGAAAGGATTTGGGTTTTAAGGGAGAGGGTAAGGAGTCATTCCAATTCCGGGAGCGGAAAGACTTACCTTAGGGGGAAAAAAGGATGGGTATACACTCGCACACACACACACATATCCATCAACACATATACAGACACAAGCAGGCATATACAGAAGCAAAGAGTTTGGGCAGAGATGTCAGTCGAGGCGGAAGTGCAGAGGCAAAGATGTTGTTGAATGACAGGCGAGGTATGAGTGGCGGCAACTTGAAATTAGTGGAGATTGAGGCCCGGTGGATAACGGGAAGAGAGGATATATTGAAGAGCAAGTTCCCATCTCCGGAGTTCGGATAGGTTGGTGTTAGTGGGAAGTATCCAGATAACCCGTACGGTGTAACACTGTGCCAAGATGTGCTGGCCGTGCACCAAGGCATGTTTAGCCACAGGGTGATCCTCATTACCAACAAACACTGTCTGCCTGTGTCCATTCATGTGAATGGACAGTTTGTTGCTGGTCATTCCCACATAGAAAGCTTCACAGTGTAGGCAGGTCAGTTGGTAAATCACGTGGGTGCTTTCACACGTGGCTCTGCCTTTGATCGTGTACACCTTCCGGGTTACAGGACTGGAGTAGGTGGTGGTGGGAGGGTGCATGGGACAGGTTTTACACCGGGGGCGGTTACAAGGGTAGGAGCCAGAGGGTAGGGAAGGTGGTTTGAGGATTTCATAGGGATGAACTAAGAGGTTACGAAGGTTAGGTGGACTGCGGAAAGACACTCTTGGTGGAGTGGGGAGGATTTCATGAAGGATGGATCTCATTTCAGGGCAGGATTTGAGGAAGTCGTATCCCTGCTGGAGAGCCACATTCAGAGTCTGATCCAGTCCCGGAAAGTGTCCTGTCACAAGTGGGGCACTTTTGGGGTTCTTCTGCGGGAGGTTCTGGGTTTGAGGAGATGAGGAAGTGGCTCTGGTTATTTGCTTCTGTACCAGGTCGGGAGGGTAGTTGCGGGATGCGAAAGCTGTTTTCAGGTTGTTGGTGTAATGGTTCAGAGATTCCGGACTGGAGCAGATTCGTTTGCCACGAAGACCTAGGCTGTAGGGAAGGGACCGTTTGATGTGGAATGGGTGGCAGCTGTCATAATGGAGGTACTGTTGCTTGTTGGTGGGTTTGATGTGATGGACGTGTGAAGCTGGCCATTGGACAGGTGGAGGTCAACGTCAAGGAAAGTGGCATGGGATTTGGAGTAGGACCAGGTGAATCTGATGGAACCAAAGGAGTTGAGGTTGGAGAGGAAATTCTGGAGTTCCTCTTCGCTGTGAGTCCAAATCATGAAGATGTCATCAATAAATCTGTACCAAACTTTGGGTTGGCAGGCCTGGGTAAGCAAGAAGGCTTCCTCTAAGCGACCCATGAATAGGTTGGCGTACGAGGGGGCCATCCTGGTGCCCATGGCTGTTCCCTTTAATTGTTGGTATGTCTGGCCTTCGAAAGTGAAGAAGTTGTGGGCCAGGATGAAGCTGGCTAAGGTAATGAGGAAAGAGGTTTTTGGTAGGCTGGCAGGTGATCGGCGTGAAAGGAAGTGCTCCATCGCAGCGAGGCCCTGGACGTGCGGAATATTTGTGTATAAGGAAGTGGCATCAATGGTTACGAGGATGGTTTCCAGGGGTAACAGACTGGGTAGGGATTCCAGGCGTTCGAGAAAGTGGTTGGTGACTTTGATGAAGGATGGGAGACTGCATGTAATGGGTTGAAGGTGTTTATCTACGTAGGCAGAGATACGTTCTGTGGGGGCTTGGTAGCCAGCTACAATGGGACGGCCGGGATGATTGGGTTTGTGAATTTTAGGAAGAAGGTAGAAGTTAGGGGTGCGGGGTGTTGGTGGGGTCAGGAGGTTGATGGAGTCAGGTGAACGGTTTTGTAGGGGGCCTAAGGTTCTGAGGATTCCTTGAAGCTCCGCCTGGACATCAGGAATGGGATTACCTTGGCAAACTTTGTATGTAGTGTTGTCTGAAAGCTAAAACAGTCCCTCAGCCACATACTCCCGACGATCAAGTACCACGGTTGTGTGTGGAACCCTTGTCCGCCAGAAGAATGACGATGGATCGGTCAGCCTTCAGATCACGGATAGCCTGGGCTTCAGCAGTGGTGATGTTGGGAGTAGGATTAAGGTTTTTTAAGAAGGATTGAGAGGCAAGGCTGGAAGTCAGAAATTCCTGGAAAGTTTGGAGAGGGTGATTTTGAGGAAGAGGAGGTGGGTCCCGCTGTGACGGAGGACGGAACTGTTCCAGGCATGGTTCAATTTGGATAGTGCCTTGGGGAGTCGGACCATTAGGAGTAGGATTAGGATCATTTTTCTTCATGGCAAAGTGATATTTCCAGCAGAGAGTACGGGTGTAGGACAGTAAATCTTTGACAAGGGCTGTTTGGTTGAATCTGGGAGTGGGGCTGAAGGTGAGGCCTTTGGATAGGACAGAGGTTTCGGATTGGGAGAGAGGTTTGGAGGAAAGGTTAACTACTGAATTAGGGTGTTGTGGTTCCAGATTGTGTTGATTGGAATTTTGAGGTTTTGGGGGGAGTGGAGCTGGAAGTGGGAGATTGAGTAGATGGGACAGACTGGGTCTGTGTGCAATGAGAGGAGGTTGAGGTTTGCTGGAAAAGTTGTGAAGGGTGAGTGAGTTGCCTTTCCGGAGGTGGGAAACCAGGAGATTGGATAGTTTCTTGAGGTGGAGGGTGGCATGCTGTTCTAATTTGCGATTGGCCTGTAGGAGGATGCTCTGAACAGCCGGTGTGGATGTGGGAGAGGAAAGATTGAGGACTTTTAATAAGGATAGGAGTTGACGGGTGTGTTCATTGGCTGAGTTGATGTGTAGGTGAAGGATTAGGTGGGTGAGGGCAATGGATTGTTCAGTTTGGAACTGGTATAGGGACTGATGGAAAGAAGGATTACAGCCAGAGATGGGAACTTTAAGTGTGAGGCCTTTGGGGGTAATGCCAAATGTCAGACAAGCATGAGAAAATAAAATATGGGAGTGTAATCTGGCTAGGGCGAAGGCATGTTTGCGGAGGGCACAAAACCACTCCTTTTAATACATTTACACGCAGTTTTTTCGAAATTTTCCCGAATTGCTCCATCCTTTAACATGTTTTGGTGGCAACACAACCACATAACCTTTGTGCACATCGTTGTCTACCAACCCAAGTTCACCACAAGATCAACATAGCCCAGCTATAACCAACACCTTTTTGCCTTTTTTCACACCAGATCTCCAGTTGCTTTCTAGTTCACCTTATCTCTCGCCATATATTTTTATTTTCATTTTCATTTCAGCCTCATGTTACACTTTCCACCTTCTAATACCATGTCACCCTCACAACATCCCCACAACGACCCCATTGAGTTTTATTTACATTACAGGATGTGTGTGTGTGTGTGTGTGTGTGTGTGTGTGTGTGTGTGTGTGTGTGTGTGTGTGTGTGTGTGTGCGCGTGCACGCGAGTGTATACCAAACCTTTTTTCCCCCTAAGGTAAGTCTTTCCGCTCCCGGGATTGGGATGACTCCTTACCCTCTCCCTTAAAACCCACATCCTTTCGTCTTTCCCTCACCTTCCCTCTTTCCTGATGAGGCACCAGTTTGTTGCGAAAGCTTGAATTTTGTGTGTATGTTTGTGTGTCTGTCGACCTGCCAGCACTTTCATTTGGTAAGTCACATCATCTTTGTTTTTAGATATATTTTTCCTACGTGGAATGTTTCCCTCTATATATAACTTTGTCAGTGCTGGTTCAAAGCTCAGATCAAAAAGAAGGATGGAATATACATTCACAAAGTGTAAAGGGAATCCTAAGTTTACAGTTCATGACTTTGAAGCTTGTCTATAACTGAATTTAATGTACTAACAAAAAGGGATTTCACAGCTTTCAAATGTTGGAAAATCTGTTGATTACTCATGTGCAACAATGTATAGCACAAGAAAAAATATCTGTACCAGACAATCTGTCATTCATGACGATTCCAAATTATAACAGCATTGATTACCATCTGCAAAGGACGGCTGCATCTGCACCTGGATGGAACACTTTACACAATGTACCTATCACAGGTAAAGAATCTGACGGCGGACGTCTAAGCACTCTGTTGTACTCTCAGAAACAAATAGCAGGCCATGTGAAATTTCCAAACACATCACAAAACGAACTTACCAAAGTGAAGTAAAACTGTTCTTTTCGTTGCCTACAGTAAATTCCGATGTCATAGGGCAATGTGAATGATGATCTTTCCCCTACAAAAGATGTAATACAACATTTTGAAGTACAGAAACAACGTATAGTTATCTGTAATCTATTATTTCATTCGTTCTTGAGTTATCACAGTGAGGAACCCACAGAGAAATGCAGATGTTGTAGGTGGCTATGCAAGAAAGAACAGTAAACTATTGAGGTAAATCTAATGAATCACATCACTTTCAGCATAAGCTACAAAAATTGTGTAAAAGAACTACAAGCAAGATATAATTCTTAGTGATGGAAAATAGTTTTATTCTGCAGTAATTCATCTGCAGAGAAACTATGTAGTGAGAGCATTTATTCTGCATCAGCCGTGAGAGGGCACAGTGCTTTGCCTGGAGTTGTGGTCACTCCAGAAATATTCATCATAGGGCAGGTGAGGCACTGTGGGCCGCTCTGGCCCCTGAGGTGGCTCGAGGAACAGGCACCTAACGCAAATAGCTGGATTATGCCACAGACCGCAGCGCACCAAGCAGATGGTGGGTCCCCACCAGTCAAAGGGTTAAGAGAATCATAACTGGTGATGAGATGCTTCCAAGAAAATGTGAGAAGAAAATGGCCTGAAATGCGCTGAGACAATTCATGGCTCTTGCGTCACGATAATGCCCCCACACAGTCATCCCTGTTGGTGCGTGACTATTGCACAAAAAATGAAATCACTTTGCTGCCTTGTCCTCCTTACTCTCCATACATTTTTTCATTTACAAGGTTGAAAACCATGTTGGAAGGATAAAGACTTGCAACAATAGACAAAATAAAAGAAAATTTGCACATGTCACTTCGGACAATCCAGCAAGAGGTGTACTAAGACTGCTTCCGCAAGTGGAAATGAGGTTGGGAGTAGTGTATCAATTGTGGAGGAGAGTATTTTGAAAGAGATCCCGCACAATATGCAAAAGGTGAGCTCATACAATTGTTTGACATGTAAAACATATGTTTCAGGTATAAATCTGTAAAAAGGCTAAACATTAAAATATAAAACAATGGAAAATTCAGGATGGAATATAACAATATTATGGAAAGGATAGTTGCTACTCATCAGATAGCGGAGACAGTCTTTTTATTGTGCCTATCTGTGACTCACCATCTCCGCTATATAGTGAGTAGCAACTTCCCTTTTCAAAAAAATAAAATATAAAATACATGTACTTAATGATTGCAGGAAAATAAAATAAGTATGTATTTAGAATTTACAGAAAACTGATATGCACAGATATTAAATGCCCATTCATGTCATCTGCAGTGAGAAGTATTTTTTACTCTATGGTTTATCTTTTAATATGCCTGTCATTGCAACAAAATGAAATGAACAGCGAGCTTGATAAACGGAAACAAACTGCTGTAGCAAACAGCTTCCAATGTCATTAACACTTACACAAAAAGTTAAAAACAAAATGAGTTATAGCACACTAAAGTAGACAAAACTTTCCAGAATAGAAGAGGTGAAAGACCAAGCACCCATTATGGCCTCTATTATACATTTATATTTCACGTTTGGCAACTAGTTTTCTTTGAATCCAGCTCAACAGCTTGGCTGAATACATGAATGAGTGCATGAGAATGGGTCTGCAACCCAGACATTACTTGAAGTACTTTGTCTGAGGAAACAAACAAATCTACATAAATAGAATAAAAAGAAAGTGTATCTATGTTTCCAAAACGAAACTGTGTTCAGTACTATACAGGTCAGATAGTGTGTTCATTTGAAACACAATTTAAAGAGCATACATATTATCAAATTAAAACAGATTTTGATAAGCTCAATGCAAAAGTAAACATTCTGCGACAAACTTACAACAGAACATGAAAGTGTTACACCTACCACCTGGAGGATGATTACTTGACTTGCTTCAAAAAATGGAACATTTTTCTGATAAAGTATTTCAAATCAGACATTAAATGAACAGTACAAGTTTGGAAATATGAAAGTAATAATGAGTTTGCAAGAGTTGCTTTCATGCTGGGACGTCTTGACTATTTAATGAAATGTAGTGCATTAATATACAGAAACAAAAGAGATTATGGTGCATATTGCCATGTCCTGTGCTGGATGAAGTGTGGCATACCAATTAGTGTTGCTGACTGGTGTGCTACAGGTCACCAGGTGAAACCTGACCACCTAATTATTATCCTCGCCACCACCACCACCACCACCACCACCACCACCACCACCACCAATAATTCCCCCTTAAGCAGGGGGCTGAATAAATTTTCACGGTGTTTTTTCTACATCCTTCTTCTTCAAAACCTCTCATTAATTCATTGCGTTCTTCTTCCTCTCTTCAGTCCATGTGTGGATGGTAAAAGAAAACAGTAAATTCTGCACTTGGAAAAAGATGCACCCATACTTAATTGATTACTATTCTTCTAGTAAAGGACGTTGCAACAACTAAAGAATTCATGAAGTGATGCTAGCACATCAGGGAAATGCAAGAGAAAAGAGTTGGATGAAAGAAGTACGACTGGCTACCGAATGTGGCCACTATGACAGATACAGAAGACCACCATGACCTTGCCTCTCAGGTTGTAAGAGAAGAGATACAGCTTACTGAGCTTATTCCATTCCATGATATGCTGATTGGTACAGCAACTGGTTTTCATAATTATATAAAGAGACAGTCTCAGCTACAAATTTATTTTTATTACAAATAATGCATTTTGCCTGGCTAAGGCTTCCCCAGATTTTTTATCCAGATGTTAAGCTTGGAACAAAAGGTGGAGAACTGCTAGTAAGTACAAAACATTATTAAAAAGAGGTGAGGAAAAAATCCGTGAAAGCCTTAACACCATACGAATCGCATTACTTGTAACAAAAGTAGCTTTGTACCCAGGACTGCCTCCCTATATAATGAGATACAGCTGTTTACGACACCCAGAACTGATGGACAAAGCAATCAGTAGATGATGGCCACGAATGTCAACCCCATACATCAGGAAGTAATACGGAACATTGAATAGGAGGTGTGTGTATCTTCAGCACCAATCTCCATCACCAGTCAAACATGCCAGAAGGAATGGACTCCACGAACTCAGATTTAAGCCACAGCTGTCGAACAATAACCCAACATCTGACCAAAACAGGTACAAACAACTCCCCTGCCAGGTGTAATGCTCTGCAGAAGGACAGATATTAGGAGGACAGGGGATAAAACGCTGGTATGTTTCCACTGTGGATGCCCTGGACACATAGTACGCTACTGCAGAGAAGAAGATGAGTGTTACGACTAAGATGCCAGACATCAATCTTCACAGCAGATCTATTTATGGCAGACAACCATAGATGACTATAGTCACCTGTGGTTCAAAGCTTGGAACCATACCCTGGACAATGGTTGTTCCTCAAAATGCCATCGCATGACCTGATGCTGTACAGAAGCACTTGCCACTGAATTTGGGAAACTCAGCGAGGTGACTATCTGGAGAAGTGAGCTGCCACGATGAAAATCTTTCCTGGACAACAGTTACCCAGATATCAGGAAATGTCTGGCCACTATTCAACTCAGGGGCTCCCTTTTCTATAATGTAGAATGATTATTGTTGTCAGCTAAAGAAGACATCATTTTGAAGGACAGAGCACCCCAAGTAATGATCTCTTATCGTAGACAATTTTATTGAGTGCAAAAACATCTCTGCTCTGGTTTGACTGCTACTATTTGATATTTAAAAATGAAAATGGAAATAGAAAATAATTCATTTTGTAATCCTAGAATACTTTTCACAACAAGTGAAACTAGCTTTTAGTTAGTATTTACGTAAAGAACTTAGGAACATTTTCCAACCAATAATTTTCATGATATAAGTGGTTATATAAAAGGCACTGTTTGCGGATGCATATTGTCAAATTTCAGTACTAAGAACCAACCAAAACTCAATGTGAATGTGAACATGATTTTCATTGCAAATCCTCAAATTTTCAGTCTGTAATAATGGATGACATCATCTGTAATTACTGAAAAGATATATAAGCAGTGGTGAATAAGTCATGAGAGAGCCAGTTTTGTAACAGTTTTTTTGCGTAAAACCTGCTCCAGTCAAAGCAATAGATGTGCAATTTTAAAAGTGAAACTCTGTGCCAATCTGATTACTTGAAATATCTCTTGGCATAACATATCATTAGTTACCTCGTTAAGAGCTCAGGAAGTTGCAGCAGATTTGGTGGAGCAGATACTCACAATTCTTTTACAGCAACTGCAGCGTCGGAGTTTGCCAAAAATGAAGACGAATCTTTTGAACAAATTGTAACATTTACAAAAACACAGTTAACTTGAGATAAATCGGAAATTTCAGCCGCAATGTGAGAGTGTGGGACACTGAAAACCTTCATGGAATTGTGGTGCAATGAGATTCACCAAAGGTTAAAGTTTTCTGTGCTGTATCACAGACAAAGCTGTATGAGCTGTTTTCCTTCTGTGAGAAGACCGTTGTGGCTACCTCTTACCTTGTGATATGCTGCAGCTGTGGTTGTTTGCACAACCGACTACTGCTTTCGAGAATTTTATCTTCTAAGAAGACAGGACACCCCCCTTCATTAGAGCCTCTATGTTCATTAATAGCAACATGATGAACTTCCACATCACTTGGGGGTACATTAAGAGCCATGCTTATGTACACCCAACGCCAAAAACACTGGAACAGCTCACAGAATGCATCAATGATGCTCAATGACCACTGACAGGATGCTGCTACATTAGGTATGGAACAAACCTGATGACCACTTGGATGTGTGTCATGGGATCACAGTTGTACTTGTACAACATTTGCATAGTGCAAAATGCAAACTTTGTGAATTTATGGTTCTATTCCTCCATCACTCATATTTGTACATGTAGTACTCTTGAAAATATAGAGCTCTGAAAATGAATGAATCATTTATAGTAGCCCTGTATCACACACCTCTTATTTTAATATTGTTTTTCTTATTACCGATTTACATCTTCAATTGTATGCTGTTAACATATCAAGCAAATGTGTCCACTTGGTGATTTAGATTACGTCTTACTTTCCTTGAAACTCTTGTCTTATATGAGAAGGATTTGATTCCTTTCATCGCCTTCAACTAATTTTTCATCATTCTATTCCAAAGTGACACACACACACACAATTCTATTACACAATTAATTCAATGACGTAACTCTGTTAGAGTCTTTGCATACTCAAGTAGATGGATGGCTGGCTTCTTTTAACGATAGAGGATAGGTATGCAAGCTGCTGCTGTGACGTAGTATGTGCATGCAATGCACAAGATGAGTTGTCTATAGTAACAAAGTTTTTTTAATGACATGTTCACTTTTAATTCTTTTATATATTCTACACATCTCCTATCCTTTCTAGAGCTGAAGATGATTGTGTAACAACTGAAACTGGTAATCTGTACTATACTTTGTGATGAAGACAAATAAAACATGTATTGAAGAAATGGTTATTTCTCAGCAGATTTCTTCCAATATCAACTAACAGTAAAGTCAGTATTTTGATTAAAATATCAGTTCACAACATACAACATATATTCTAACTTTAGTGGCCCCCGTGCTCCTCTCCTCGCTCCCCCATCGACATTTGAACGCACCCACCAACATATGTGCAACCTTCCCCACACCTTTCCTCCCACACAAGAACGAAAAGCAACACAGGATTAGTAGCCAAATTTTACTGATTACTTACAAGCAGCTTCCCATTCCGACTTTGAAAGCGTACCAACTTTCCTGTGTCCTGTTGATTTCTGCATATATTGCTGGACATGTTCATAATCATCTGGATCATTACCTAACAAAGGTGCATCATGGAAGGGTGGATATGTCTGGAACAAGAAAATGGAAGTTCATCACAGCATACGAAATAACCGATAAATCAAGACAATGTAATAAAAGGTACTGAAATATTAGAAGAAATATTGCAAAAATAGAAAATACACTTATTAATAATATAATAGAGGGAAACATTCCACGTGGGAAAAATATATCTAAAAACAAATATGCTGTAACTTATCAAACGAAAGTGTTGGTACGTTGATAGAGACGATAGCAAACACAAACACACACACAAATTTCAAGCTTTCGCAACCCATGGTAGCTTCATCAGAAAAGAGGGAAGGAGAGGGAAAGACAAAAGGATGTGGGTTTTAAGGGAGAGCATAAGGAGTCATTCCAATCCCGGGAGCGGAAAGACTTACCTTGGGGGGGAAAAAGGGACAGGTATACACTCGTGCGTGCGCGCGCGCACCTACACACACACACACACACACACACACACACACACACACACACACACACACACACACACAAGTCTACACCAGCGCCATAGATATAGAAATCGCCCTATGCTTTTTAGATTGTATAGCAATGATACTTTTACTGTTTTTTAATGTTGTTGAGTACAGATTTTAACCTTGACATCTACGGATTTTAATTAAGTATTTTTGGAGATAAAAGTTAGTAAAAAAAAATCTACTGAATACAATATGTGCAAATGGAATGTACCAGATGCCACCTGTCGCTAATAGTGTTATAATTAATATAAATGACATGCATTCTGCCAACCAATTTTACGTGACACAGCATGTGAAAGTTGCTGGATTTGGACGGTTACTCCTGTAACTGAAATATCAGGTATGTTCTGGTACATTTGATGTTGATTAGATAGGATGAAAAAGATTTGCTTTCATGAAATCGTAAATTAGTATCATTATTGTTACAGATCTGAAGATGGTTCTGAATGAACCGAAACCAGTCATATGAATAAAAAAAATTTTGCAATCAAGACAGATCATAAGTAACATTATACAATCACTGATTGCTGCTATCCCATCAGACATTATGTCTGTTTTTGCAGAATTGGCAGAAAGGCCACTAAGAAGATGCATACTCAAATAGTTTTATTTCGTGAATAATATGTTTAGTCAGTAGTGGGCTACCAGGTGCTCTGCCAAGTTGTTTCCACATTATGCACAGTATTTCGTTGACTGATCCAGTCATCTTTTTTAGATGCTCTGAGTTTTGCTGTTTGTGTACTCACTGCCTGGAACCTAATAGACTATGAACTACGGTTGGTCTCACATCACTATTTGTAGCTGGTTTTCATTCTCGGCACCCACTACGTCCTTTGATGCTCTTGTTTTCAGAACTCACACTGATATTCCATGAAATTCAAATTCCCTATGCATTTTCCAACTTGAATACATGTAATAGCTGGTGAGATTTTAACCAGTTAAGTGCCGGATCCAGAGTGTTTCTTACATTTAAATCTTCATTTCTCTTCATTAGGTTTCCTGACATCTTTATTTCAATAGGCTCCTTAAGTATGATACACCAGAAACTTCACGTTTGCACCACAATACTGGCCTCATTGCATTTCATTTCAAGATTATATTTGAGGCACTGCTTGGTGTCAGCTGACTTGCTTGATTGTTTTAATCAGGTGAGTCACCGATGTTCGTCGCATCTCTCTTCGACGGTCTGATAGTCTGCCCCACATAATGCATGCCACATTTGTGTTGAAATGCAATACACACCTGTCTTTTGGAGACCTAGGTAGTCTTTAAAATCAAAAAGAATATTTCTTATCTTTGTTGAAGGATATTAAATATACTGGATGCCATGTTTCTGTAGGAGCCTACCAGTCTTTCCGGATACCAGATCAACATAAGGTAGATAAGTGATTTTTTGCTTCTCTTACTTGGTCTCTGTTTCAACCGTTCTCAGGCGTTTATGAACACTTTCGACCAAGGACAGCCTCACCAAGGAATTGCGAACCTACCAATAGTGGTCTGAAGAAATGGGTACGCAGATCATCAAATTAAACGGTCATTGCAGTCAAAATCAAGAACATCTGAGAAAGAGGGTGAGACAGACCAAGAAGGAAAAGCCAAAAATTGCGTATCTACCTTATGCTGGCCCAGTATCCAGAAAGGTCAGTAGACTCCTATGGAAATATCACACCCACTGTATTTCATTTCCTTCAACTAAGATAAATATTCTTTCTAATGTTAAGGATGATCTAGGTCTCTGAAAGCCGGGTGTTTATCACATTCCGCACGCATTTTCCAGCTTCTCCATCACACGCCATCTCTCATCCCTCGGCCTGGACTTTCACACACAACAGTTGTCATCTTAGTAAGTCGTCATAAATGCTAAAATAGGCGCTACGATTGAACTCGCTTTGCTCGTTGAGGATTAAATTCGGATCTTTATTTTTGTGGGTGTATATTTCAATTTCTTCCAAAATGTTAAGAAACCGTCCCTTATGAGCTCTATGCAGGATGTCTAAATTGTGTTCAATGTTCGTGACTGAGTGCTTTGAGGCAGCCATATGTGCCCCAAAAGCTGTTTTGTTTTGAGAGTAGGTGTGCTCCCTGAATCTGGTCTCTTAAGTTCCTACCAGTCTGTCCTATATATTGTTCACAGCAGTCATAACATTTGAATCCTGAAATTTATTCCTACTATTACATGTTTTGTGCCGGAGCTTCAATTTTAACGTGTTATTTGTTCAGAACCCTATTTTAACGTTGGATTTATGAAAGCATCTTTCAATCTTATCTGTAATTCTTCCACTGTAAGTGAGAGCCACATATTTTTTCTTCTTGTTCCTCTTAACTGCGACTTGACTTCCTTCTATTTGTTTCATTTGCCTCTTCTTTATCTTCCTATAAATATTCATCACCTGCTTACACATATATCCGTTCGCTAATGCCACTTGTTTTAAAATACTTAGCTCCTTTTCTGCTTCCTGTTGGCTTAGTGGCTATCTTAGTAGCCTGTATACCATCAAAGTAAAATATGCCCATTTGTATCGTGGTGGATGACAAGACTGCTCATTGATAACTAAATCTGCACACGTAGGTTTTCTGAATATGCTAAATTCATGTTTCCCATCTTTCTTTATTAGTGTTAAATCTAAGTAATCTATACAGTTGTCTTCTTCAAATTCCATGATGAATCTAATTTTCGGGTGTTGAGATCTCATTTTTTGTGCTACGTTTTCGATATCATTTTTAACTCCTTTGTATAATAAAATAGAGTCATCAACATATCTCCTGTAATATACAATTTTCTCAGGGATATTAGGATTTTCATCAAAGAATTCGTTTTCCAAGTGATTTACAAAAATGTGAGCCAGCTTCCCAGCTAAACTGTTCCCCATTGCCAACCCGTCTTTCTGTTGCTAAATTTTACCATTGAAAGTAAAGTAATTGAACTACAAGACTTGTTCCAACATTTCCACTAGTTCAATCACTTCCCCCAATGCCAATTTACCATGAGTGATGAGATTGTTCTCAATGATCTCAATCGTTTCTTTTACAGGAATGTTTGGGCACAGATTGGTGATATCCAATTAAGCTAGTGACGCATTCCAAGGTATAAGTACATCTTTAATTTGCTCGGCAAATTCGTAGCTGTTCCTAATGCTGAAAGTCCAACGATATGTATATGCCGCCTTCAATCTGTTATTTAGCTCTTTATTTAATTTATAACTTGGGCTACTGGTATTATTAACGATTGTGCGAATCGATTTTTCAACCTTATGGAACTTTATTTGTGACCGTAATTCAGGGATTCGCGAATTCATTACTTTCAGGGCAGCACTATGGTTTTAATACATGATACAGACTATATAGAGAAAACCGAAAAGTTCTTTATGGAGAACTGAATAGTAGAAGTCAAGAAAGATCCAACCAGGAAATTTCAAATAGACATAAGGAAACAAACAGATAACAGTGTGTTTCTATTCACAGAGGAGGAAAAGTTTAAACTGAAAGTAATGAATCCGCAAATCCCCGAATTAATTTTAACTAAGTATTTTTGGAGATAAAAGTTAATAAAAAAAAATCTACTGAATACGATATGTGCAAATGGAATGTAACAAATGTACAAGATGCCACCTGTTGGTAATAGTGTTATAATTAATATAAATGACATGCATTCTGCCAGCCAATTTTATGTGACGCAGCATGTGAAAGTTGCTGGATTTGGAATGGTTATTCCTGTAACTGAAATATCACGTATGTTCTGGTACATTTGATGTTGATTAGATAGGATGAAAAAGATTTGCTTTTGTGAAATCATAAATTAGTATCATTATTGTTACAGATCTGAAGATGGTTCTGAATGAACCGAAACTGGTCATGTGAATAAAAAAAATGTTGCAATCAAGACGAATCATAACTAACATTATTTCTGCCAATTGTCCACTCTATCAATTACAGTTCCTGCAACTGTGGCTGAAGGCCACTGATTCTCCCTTCTTGCAATTCCTGGAGTTTTGAGAATGTGTCTATCTGTGTGAGTCTTTTGTAAATGTTTTCTCCTAAAGTTTTGTTAGTTCTCCTAAATACTTGGATGTACAAAGATAAAAATCAGACAGTGTTTCCTTTTCTTGATTGAAACCTGCATTCTGGTAGTGTAACTTGCTGTGGACAGTAACTATAGAGATTTTCCACTTTCTCTGCGAAAATACTGTTTACCTGCGATGTTCGTAGTGCTACAAGGCAAGAACAATCAATCATCCAGACTGCTGACCCTTCAATTACTGATAAGGCTGCTGCATCTCTTCAGGAACCACAGGTTAGTCTGGTATCTTCAATTATAACCTTTTGTTGTGATTGCACCTTTGGTACAGCTATCTGTATAGTTGAGAAATGCAAGCCACCCCACATTCGTAAGGTCCTCGTTTCACGGGGTGCTGCATTATTTAGGTGTGCACAATTTTTTTTCCTGTAGTATATAGGCTTCAAAACATATTAGCTGTTGCACTTGTAAGGGTGCAAACACTTGGTACTGACTTTATAAATGAGTTGGACCAATTGTACTCTCGGATCCGCTGAGTAATTAACTTTGATAATATGTAAATTTCACACTCTCCTCAGTGATTCAGCATGGCAGTGTACATCATCACAAAATAATCTTTTCACAATAGAAATGTCACATGAAAACAGTACTTCAAAACTAAAAAATCATGGAGAATTTTCCTCCCAAAGTTATGTCTGTACAGACCCAGGTGACTCGCGTTTCAATGAAATTTCGTATGTAACTCACTTTGTATTATTGTGAGAAATGCCAATTACTTAAGCAGCCACGAAAGTCATGTCGCTGATCTACAAAGGTGAAGCCAAAGTGCAAATTTAAAATGCGTTAATCCTGATTTCCAAAAGTCATACATAAACAATCTCATACAAAATGTCGGTAGCTACTACGCTCAGGACAGGGAAGTCCATCAGGATGCCTTACTATAAAGAAAGTCACGGATATTGCTGAGGTGGCCTCAAGCATCATATGCAGCAGACTAAAGTTCAGAATCACCATCAGAGATAGGTCCAGGATGTTATGTACCAAGGCAAAATGCATGGTCATCATCGTCACCATCTGCAAATGCAAACTTGGCAACAGTGCATAGACATGGCAGTTAATACACAAGAAAATAAACAGAAAATTGAAGCTAAATGTGGAAGATCTGCAGTGACTGATACTTGGTGCAGGGACTGACAGCTGATTCTCAATATAAAGGAAATTTAAGATACTGTTCATAAATAGGTAGAAAGACCTAACAGTGTAAATTTACATTACTGAAAATCAGTTACTGTAAACATTCAGTCATAAAATACCTAGGAGTGTCCATGCAGTATGTAACAACTAAATAAAACTAGTTGCAGGAAATCATATCAGACAGAGATTCAAAGAAAGAATATACAGGGTGATCCATTGATAGAAACCGGGCCAAATATCTTACGAGATAACTACCAAACGAAAAACACTACAAAGAACGAAACTCTTCTAGATTGAAGGGGGAAAACAGATGGCGGCACTATGGTTGGCCCACTAGATGGCGCTGCCATGGGTCAAACGGATATCAGTTGTGTTTTTTAAATAGGAACCCCATTTTTTATTACATATTCGTGTAGTATGTAAAGAAATATGAATGTTTTAGTTGGACCACTTTTTTCGCTTTGTGATAGATGGCGCTGTAATAATCACAAATGTATAAGTATGTGGTATCACGTAACATTCCGCCAGTGTGGACGGTATTTGCTTTGTAATACATTACCCATGTTAAAATGGACTGTTTACCAATTGCCGGAAAGGTCGATATCGTGTTGATGTATGGCTATTGTGATCAAAATGCCCAATGGGTGTGTGCTATGTATACTGCTCGGTATCCTGGACGACATCATCCAAGTGTCCGGACCGTTCGCCAGATAGTTACAGCATTCAAGGAAACAGGAAGTGTTCAGCCACATGTGAAACATCAACCATGACCTGTAACAAATGATGATGCCCAAGTAGGTGTTTTAGTTGCTGTCGCGGCTAATCTGCAGACAAATTGCGTGAGAATCGGGAATCTCAAAAACGTCGGTGTTGAGAATGCTACATCAACATCGATTGCACCCGTACCATACTTCTATGCACCAGGAATTGCATGGCGGCGACTTTGAACGTCGTGTACAGTTCTGCCACTGGGCACAAGACAAATTACAGGACGATGACAGATTTTGTGCACACATTCTATTTAGCGACGAAGCGTCATTCACCAACAGCGGTAACGTAAACCGGCATAATATACACTACTGGGAAACGGAAAATCCACGATGGCTGTGACAGGTGGAACATCAGCTACCTTGGCGGGTTAATGTATGGTGCGGCATTATGGGAGGAAGGATAATTGGCCCCCATTCTATCGATGGCAATCTAAATGGTGCAATGCATGCTGATTCCCTACGTAATGTTCTACCAATGTTACTACAAGGCGTTTCACTGCATGACAGAATGGCGATGTACTTCCAACATGATGGATGTACAGCACATAGCTCGCGTGTGGTTGGAGCGTTATTGATAGCATATTCCATGACAGGTGGATTGGTCATTGAAGCACCATGCTATGGCCCGCACGTTCACCAGATCTGACGTCCTCGGATTTCTTTCTGCAGGGAAAGTTGAAAGATATTTGCTATCGTGATCCACCGACAACGCCTGACAACATGCATCAGCGCATTGTCAATGCATGTGTGAACATTACGGAAGGCGAACTGCTCACTGTTGAGAGGAATGTCGTTACACGTATTGCCAAATGCATTGAGGTTGACGGACATCATTTTGAGCATTTATTGCATTAATGTGGTATTTACAGGTAATCATGCTGTAAGAGCATGCGTTCTCAGAAATGATAAGTTCACAAAGGTACATGTATCACATTGAAACAACTAAAATAAAATGTTCAAACGTACCTACAGTGTTTATTTTAATTTAAGAAAACAACCTGTTACCAACTGTTCGTCTAAAATTGGGAGCCATATGTTTGTGACTATTACAGCGCCATCAATCACAAAGCGAAAAAAGTGGTCCACCTAAAACATTCATATTTCTTTGGCTCTGAGCGCTATGGGACTCAACTGCTGAGGTCATTAGTCCCCTAGAACTTAGAACTAGTTAAACCTAACTAACCTAAGGACATCACAAACATCCATGCCCGAGGCAGGATTCAAACCTGCGACCGTAGCGGTCTTGCGGTTCCAGACTGCAGCGCCTTTAACCGCACGGCCACTTCGGCATATTTCTTTATGTACTACACGAATATGTAATAAAAAATGGGGGTTCCTATTTTTAAAAATGCAGTTGATGTCCGTTTGACCTATGGCAGCACCATCTAGCGGGCCAAGCATAGCGCCATCTGGTTTCCCCTGTCAAGCTAGACAAATTTCGTTCTTTGTAGTTTTTTCGAAAAAATGGCTCTGAGCACTATGGGACTCAACTGCTGAGGTCATTAGTCCCCTAGAACTTAGAACTACTTAAACCTAACTAACCTAAGGACATCACACACATCCATGCCCGGGGCAGGATTCGAACCTGCGACCGTAGCGGTCTCGCGGTTCCAGACGTAGTTTTTTTTTTTTTTTTTTCGTTTGACACTTATTTCATGAGCTATTTGGCCCAGTCACGATCAACGGACCACCCTGTATAATGCAACAGCAAGAGGCACTACTTACAAAACCCTCGTTCACTCAATTCTTTAATACCGATCATCAGTCTAGGGTCTTTGAAAGACACTGTTGCACCAGCACCCTTCCTAGCCGAGTCCACACCCCCGCTGCCTTGCAAGCCAGCATGCTGCCTGTGAAATTCTGTTGTCAGGGCCGCAATAACGCTGAGGCGGCATGGTGCAAGATACCAACCCATAGCAATGGCGAGAGCAAGTTACCTCACGCTGCACCCTCTCAGCCCCCTGAGTGTCCAGAGGCATGTCACAGTCACAACAAACCTGAGGAAATTTGCTATAAATACTCACTGCTTGGCCCTAGCAGTATCAGTCTTTGACTGCTGCCTATGCCGAGAACTACTCCATGCTAGCTGTCACCCTGATGTGGGTCACTACAACTAGCCTCTGCCTCAGATAATCAGTCTTTGACTGCTGCCTATGCCGAGAACTACTCCACGCTAGCTGTCACCCCGATGTGGGTCACTACAACTAGCCTCTGCCTCAGATAGCTGCTGGTTTATGGGCAGCTTCTAGACCTGATTCTGCCCGTGTCTGAATAGGCACTAGCTGTGGTTTCTACCAAGTTGTCAACTGGACACTGGGCATCTCCAAGGGGTCCTTTGTTAACATCTTACACAGCCACATGCTGCAACGACATGACTGCCTGTGTTCCTGCACCAACTGCCAAAGACGCTGCCCTGAGTTTTGCTGAGGCAGTCTCTGCCACCTGGGGTCCTTACATGCCACTGAATGTCACCTGTGGAGACTGTACGAGTTCATCCTAAATAAAGATGAGGCTGATATCGACATATTTCTGATTCCACAGCTGCCAGGGAATTGGTTCTTTGCACCCAATGCCCTGCTCATCATCCTGAGTCAGCATCCTGGCAATGAACAGCGTCAATGGCCAATGGAGCAGTCTGGTGCCATAAAAACTGGTGTCATAAGTAGCCATTGATATTCAGCACAATCAAGGCTCAGCATACACCATCATCATTGCTGCATGATGAGTGAAGACCTTTTTTTTTCCTGCTTTCCACCCGTGTGGGTTTCAGTGGCAGAAAACACGGACTGGAGAGCTGATTTTAAAGTGTGGTTCCCTGAGTTGACTCCGGTACAGATCTCAGCAAATTCAGAGGGAACACCAGAGACCTATCACATCATATGCCCAGTTAGGTGTATACCATGTTACCTCCTGGGTGCATAGTGTGCCCTCCACTCAACTGTCATCTGTAATTTGTTTCAAATATAGAAGGTCTGTGCATTACGCCAGAGAATGCAATGAGTGCATGTGGTTGGTCTTCAGGTGCAGGGAGTAAGTACTGTTGATAATATTAAGTATTTCCATATTGCTTTGCTATTATATTTTGTCCTACTAGTATAGATACAGGCTTTACAATGAGTAAATCAGAGAAACACATGGCTGCTATTTTGGAAACGGTTAAGTCTTTGCTGGACCAAGTAGTTCAGATGAGGGCACATAATATAGACTTGCAAAGGCCTCTGAAAGAGGCTTGAACATTTCAAGTGCTGAGGAAAGGCTTAGAGCAGTGATATAGAAGGCAAAAAGTTGTGGGTATTATTGGGAGCAATTAAAAGGTGTCACAAACACAGGGCAATTTCATTAAAAGTTTCATAGACAGCATAAGTAAACTCAATGTCAAGTTAATGGAGAGTTGTTTTAATATCCCCACCAGTGGACACCGAGATGGATGCAGCTCATTTCCTCTTCCCAGCTTGTAGCTCACCCAATGTCAGCTAGTATAGTTATTTTTGTGCCAACGGGATGATTCTGCAGTGTTATCACATTTGTGCACATACTGTACTAAAGTGGTGATACAAATTGGGTCCTTCACAAGAAGCAAAGGAAGTCAGATGCATTTTTGTGGGGGTTACCGACTGATGCGTTAACACACACACACGAACAAACCAACACTGGACACACATTTAAAAACATATAAGAAGATCTTAAGACACTAAATGATGTACATATGATGAATTTAATGGAGGAGCTGGAAATTTTTGATCATCACAAAAAACAATGGGGGAAAAATTCTCTATGCCAAATTAGAGAGTGAATCAAGTCAATTTTTTCAAACATTTCTTCAATAAATAATAACTATAGCAAATTCCATAAATATCTTCACCTCTTCATACACTCTAAGCAATATCTGCAACAAAATAGAATGTAAAGGATAATCAATAATTTAAAATTCAGTTATGCCAAGGTAATATTTATAAGTGACAACTTCAAACAAATAATATAATCCACATAAATGTAACACCTATCACTGTGTCCAAACACTTTGTGAAGCCATACTGTCATAATATTTTTTAAAACCTATTTTGATTTCAAAAACAAACAACATGAGTGATGGTTTGCAAGTGCATGGATTTCTGCG
Source organism: Schistocerca piceifrons (assembly GCF_021461385.2). NCBI lineage: Eukaryota > Metazoa > Arthropoda > Insecta > Orthoptera > Acrididae > Schistocerca > Schistocerca piceifrons. The sequence continues at coordinate 87,697 of NW_025728099.1, forward strand.
CAGATTTTTGTAAGCAGAAACACAAAAAATCTATTGCAAAAGAGGCAGAACAACACACATGCAAACATCGTACAGAATACTTATGTGAATATTGTACTAGATAATGACAACAAATTCTCAAAAAGCGTTGAGCTCAGAATAAAAAGATACGAAATTGGTACAATGTTTCATTGTTACGGGAGCAAGTATTTAAACAATTAAAAGAAGCACATAAATATGTGTTATCTGGTGATGGGTGGGTCAAAGAACCACAGAATGGCATGAAGCTTACTCATGTCATACACATAAAAAGGATATGGAGCAATATTTGAAAAACTGTGAACCATGTACACACAGAGCAAGTTGAGCCATCAGCATTTTCCACTGCAAAGACTACCAGAAACTGGTAACCCTTTTCAAATGTCTAGGATGGACATTTTAGGACCTTTTTAGAAAAAGCTGGTTAGGAACTGCTACATTCTGACCATAAGAGTTAATTTTTCACACTATGAGTCAGTAGGGTGAGGCTGTGGCGTTATTTATAGATCGGGGCATCAATTTGGTGTCATAATTAACGAAACAGTTGTGACATCTATCGCATATTCATAAGTTAAGTATGAACGTGTTGCATCTGCAGGTTTACAGAAGAACAGAGAGGATGCACCAGACAATAGGAAAAATGCAAATACCCATTACAATGATTGGGATACACTGTTACCACGTGCAGTCCTAGCTTATAGTTCTAAGATCCACAAAAGTACACGGCCTTCACCATATGAAGCAGTGAATGGCTGGAAAACACCATCACCACTTGAAATAAAATTTAAGGTGGGAAGAATGGAAATTTCACAAGGACGTTACAAGATGTGAAAGCTGGTACAGAAAGCCAGTGCGAAGGCCCTTGTACGTCAGGAACAAGTGGGGCAGCGCAATGTAATGTTACCCGAGTATGAAACCTTCACTAGCTTTCGGACAAATCCTTTTTTGAGCTAGTTCACACATGCATGCATGCCTACCTACATTGAGCCAACTGAATACACAAAGTTCCAGCATTGTGTATTCATGCCAGCACAATAAACTGTGTGTGTGTGTGTGTGTGTGTGTGTGTGTGTGTGTGTAGATGGGGCAATTTTGCTCAAAAAACATTCATCTGAAAGTTAGTGAAGGTTTCAGTCTTGTTTATATGCCTATAGACAACTAAACAACTTTACTATTCAGTGATTTGTTACCTTTACACCTAAACACACAAAGCATTATGCAAATGAAATTGTTGTGCTACATAATATCTATTCCAGAAATAACACAATGAAATTATCTGCCATCAATTTCAATACCATATTTTACAGACTATACGATGCACCCCAATTTTGAAGTTATTTTTAAAAAATAACATTTGTATCATTTTTTATCACTAGATTGCAAAGTCAGACTAAAAAAATGGTTAGTTTATAAAACCAACTGACCTTTAATATCGCTGAAAATCGTCATTGGAACTTTCTTCTTCTTCTTCTTCTTCTTCTCCCTCTTCATCATCATCGTTTTCCTCTTCATGTATAAGATAGTCTTCACTGCCATTGAGTGTGTTACTTATGACCCACTTCTTGAAAGGAGTAACAATAATGTCTTCTCTCACTCTAGACCACAACTGTTTTATCCACTGACACACTTGTTTGATTGTAGCTCATTTTAAAGCACCCTTCCGCATGTACTCATGTTGGGTCCATTCATCATCCATTTGTTCCATTCCTCTCGCATATGCACTTTAAATGTTTTATTTATTGAGACATAAAGAGGTTGCAATTGTGAAATAAGTCTTCCCGGAATAACAGCAAGCTTTATATTTCCATGTCTCTATTTCTCTTTCACAGAATTTTTCAAGTGACTACTAAACTGATCTAGCAGAATAGCTTCTTCAATAAAGCACCTTTTGTTCTCTCCCATATTCTGTTAATCCATAATTTCATACCAGCCTCATCCATTCAACCCTTGTCACGTATGTGAACGACAACACTTGGCAATATTTCAGAAGGTTTTACCATTGTTTTGTGTTTGTAAATGATCATTGGATTAAGTTTAGTACCGTCGGTACAACAGCATAGTTCATTTTTTCACGTCCACCCGTTTTTGTAGTCACCGTTTTAGCACCTATTATGGCAATAGTTCTGTTGCTCAGTAAGCCAAATGTTAGAGGAGTTTTGTCCATATTCGCTATTTGGCTTAGTTTCACACAGGTTTTCTTTTGATGCTGAATAATAAAGTGTTGGAATGATAATGTTCTTTCTTCATACTCTTGTGGCATTTTCTGAGATGTTTTGGTTCTGATTCACAAGCTAAGTCCATGATGCTTCATAAACCTGCGGCACCACCCAACTCCACCCTTAAGGTCTGTTAAGTTCCACCACAGCACTAACTTAAGAGTGTGTATTTGAATCATTTTTGTGTTAATTCCAATGCCATTTTGACAGTGTCCTTGAATCTATTTCAATACACCGTCATCTAGTTTGGGCCATTTTGCATTCAGTCCTCTATTTGCACATTTAGTCTTTATTGTGTTTTCAGTTCTTCGTTACTAGCCCGCCAATCATGAATGGCTTTTCCTGTTGGTGGAGGGCCGAAATGCCACTCAACTGCTCCGTTTTCATGTTGTTCTGCATCAGCTATTACTTTCAATGTATAGCCCACATCAAAACCTTTTATTTTTTTCCATTACAAAACCAGCTATTAACAAAAATACTGTACTTTTACCAATAACACAAATCACTTTCAATCAAAGGTTACTGGCACCGTAAACTGCAATGACGTGTCATAGGCTACACAGTGTTCTGTATATGTGATTTTTTTTTTTCCTGGGGAGGGGGGGGGGGAGGGGGGGGGGGGGGGGGAGGGGGGGCAGTGTTAGCAAGCTTGCGAATCCCCCACAACTCACATTTGTCACATTGGTGCACTGCTGCTGTCAGCTGACTCCAATGTTGCCAGATAGAGATGGGTTTCCCATGGCATCGAACATATGGCCATTTTTAAGACTGGCGGGAATTTAAAATCGAATACTGGGCATTTTTACATTAATTTCAAGTATAAGAAGCAACTGAATTCTGGAGGTAATTTTCCATAGATAAAAGTGCATCTTACAGTCCATAAAGTATGGTAGTTACTTTCCCACAGTGGCAGCAAAAATCTGAGGTGTGTGTGTGTGTGTGTGTGTGTGTGTGTGTGTGTGTGTGCGCGCGCGCGCGCTAGCCTGCCTGAATAATACAGAATACAGTGGTAACAGCAAATGGCTGCTATTTGCAACACTGCATTCTTAAACAATGGTTACTCAATATGTGTTCCCTGCCATGTGCTGTCAATACAGAGAAACTTGGTGTTCATGTTCTTAGATGATGTGAACTCTTGACCAAACTTCTTCAAATAACTTTTTGTTTTGAACTGTGGTATACAGTGGCATAATGCTGAGGACCCCTGCATTGATTTATACTATGGCTACACTGTAGGCATCATTGAGACATTAGGTGCAGAAAAAATATAACAGCATAAAGAACTGGTGAGTCTTCTGGTTAAGGTGATGCCTCTATTATAAAACATTACTTCAGGAAAACAAATAAATACACTCCAGTAATATCTTTCAAGGCAAAAGTAATCTGTGACGAATGGGGAAGACCATGTAATTCATTGACAGTGAGGGTTAAGGGGGCCACTGTCTTGTCCGCAATTCGTAGATAGGATGGCTCAATGATGGTTAGATCGAGGGAGTCAATAGAATTCCTATTACCAGTGCTTCTTCCTGATGAGAACATAAAGACAGATATTGAAACACATGCACATTTTTGAAGCAAACTACATAACATGTATGACAACTGGATTTTGGTGTTAAAACTTGTTCCTGAAGCAAAAGTTAACAAAACTTCCAAGCTCAAAACTAGAAAGACACCATGTCCATTTGGTGTCTACTCTCAGGATGTGAAAGATGGTTGGCCCTTTGGTAGTACCTTATTAGACACAATTACTAAACAAGGGATTGCAAATACATAGTGTAGCATACCAACCACATACAGACATAACAATGTGAGCCTGAGCAGTGTATTGCAGCAACACTCGAGTGCAGGATGTTGTAACTGAAATACACTCCTGGAAATTGAAATAAGAACACCGTGAATTCATTGTCCCAGGAAGGGGAAACTTTATTGACACATTCCTGGGGTCAGGTACATCACATGATCACACTGACAGACCCACAGGCACATAGACACAGGCAACAGAGCATGCACAATGTCGGCACTAGTACAGTGTATATCCACCTTTCGCAGCAATGCAGGCTGCTATTCTCCCATGGAGACGATCATAGAGATGCTGGATGTAGTCCTGTGGAACGGCTTGCCATCCCATTTCTACCTGGCACCTCAGCTGGACCGGCGTTTGTGCTGGACGTGCAGACCGCGTGAGACGACGCTTCATCCAGTCCCAAACATGCTCAATGGGGGACAGATCCGGAGATCTTGCTGGCCAGGGTTGTTGACTTACACCTTCTAGAGCACGTTAGGTGGCACGGGATACATGTGGACGTGCATTGTCCTGTTGGAACAGCAAGTTCCCTTGCCGGTCTAGGAATGGTAGAACAATGGGTTCGATGACGGTTTGGATGTACCGTGCACTATTCAATGTCCCCTCGACGATCACCAGTGGTGTACGGCCAGTGTAGGAGATCACTCCCCACACCATGATGCCGGGTGTTGGCCCTGTGTGCCTCGGTCGTATGCAGTCCTGATTGTGGCGCTCACCTGCACGGCGCCAAACACGCATACGACCATCATTGGCACCAAGGCAGAAGCGACTCTCATCGCTGAAGACGACACGTCTCCATTCGTCCCTCCATTCACGCCTGTCGCGACACCACTGGAGGCGGGCTGCACGATGTTGGGGCGTTAGCGGAAGACGGCCTAACGGTGTGCGGGACCGTAGCCCAGCTTCATGGAGACGATTGCGAATGGTCCTCGCCGATACCCCAGGAGCAACAGTGTCCCTAATTTGCTGGGAAGTGGCGGTGCGGTCCCCTACGGCACTGCGTAGGATCCTACGGTCTTGGCGTGCATCCGTGCGTCGCTGTGGTCCGGTCCCAGGTCGATGGGCACGTGCACCTTCCGCCGACCACTGGCGACAACTTCGATGTACTGTGGAGACCTCACGCCCCACGTGTTGAGCAATTCGGCGGTACGTCCACCCGGCCTCCCGCATGCCCACTATACGCCCTCGCTCAAAGTCCGTCAACTGCACATACGGTTCACGTCCACGCTGTCGCAGCATGCTACCAGTGTTAAAGACTGCGATAGAGCTCCGTATGCCACGGCAAACTGGCTGACACTGACGGCGGCGGTGCACAAATGCTGCGCAGCTAGCGCCATTCGACAGCCAACACCGCGGTTCCTGGTGTGTCCGCTGTGAGGTGCGTGTGATCATTGCTTGTACAGCCCTCTCGCAGTGTCCGGAGCAAGTATGGTGGGTCTGACACACCGGTGTCAATGTGTTCTTTTTTCCATTTCCAGGAGTGTAATTCAATAAGGCCAAAGCAATGTTGTGAGGCAGGCTGTCTTGCTGCAACAGTGGGCTCCGTGGTAATGCACAAATTCGTGCAGCAAGATATGTGGCAAATTTCTACATTAACAGTGGTGTTTTACGTTACAGACTAGTACTGGTGCATATGCATAACACGCCACTGCTGACTATATTGGACATTTTGTAACAGATTTAATAATGATTCTCTGGCTTGCAGCTCTACCAGGACAAACAGGTTGTACTGGATGAGGTTGTCACATGGATCTGCCAGCACAAATTACTGTTGAAGGCCATGGCAAGACAACATATCTATGCATTAAGTCCCTCCCAAACTTAGTGTCACAGCAAAGCAGGCCATTCAAGGTGTACTTAAGCAGCACTGTCAACTCCTGCCCAGCAGACAGTGGTTGTTCCCCATGCACACGTGCACTACAGCTTACATAATGAGGCCACTGGTGCACAGCAGAGACTCTGTGACAGCACTGCAAGCCAAGCAAGCAAACAACCCAGCACAGTTCAGAGCCCAACCAGGCACCAGCCATTGATCCAGTATACTACATAGAAGAACAACTTGTTACCTTTGCAACTGCCTTTCTCTGTAGTCTCCTCAGCTCCCATTCGGCCTTCACCACCCACTCGTACCATTCTTTCTCACAGCTCTCCCCCCCCCCCCCCTCCCCTCCCCTTGCAATGAGTGTGCTAAAGTAGGACATCAGTGATTTGGAAAACAGCTTGGGCAGTAATGATTATGAAAGGAAAGGATAAAGTTCTGGCATCACGGACAAGTTCTTACTCACTTGCCCATTAAGTACCTTGGCCAATGCCCAGGACTGGTTGGTGATTGCGGAGGTTGGGGGGTAAGGGACCAAACAACAAAGTAATCAGTCCACTGATACAAGAGAGGTGCATCCATAAGTATAACTTCCACCGAGAATGTTTTCTGATCTAGGCTGGAGACTGATAACAGTAAAAGCGAGAAAGCTGAAAAATTAATGAATATTTTTTGACTATCAATAATAAAACCAAGAAGAAGGTGTGTATCCTTAGAGCTCTGCACCCAACAGGAAATGTCCCACCCATAGCTGTTGCACCACTGACCCATTAAGGTCAAGAGTGCCCACTATTCAACAAAGAGCAATACCCAAAATAGAAAATTGGGCACAGAAGAAAGGCGACAAACCAAAACTAAAAGCAATTAAAACAGAGTAAAAGAGGGATGAAAGAATAGCCTGATCAAGGAGGTATGGCCAGGGATCCCCCAGACCTAGCAAACAGAGGGAGACACCCCAACCCCAACCCCAACCCCAACCCCAACCCCAACCCCAACCCTGTTCTGGAGGTAGAGTAAAACTTTGTAACTGAGAATAAAAACAACTTTTGTGGAAAAAATAGAGAACCAGTTCAACCACCATGAATCATCCACCAATATTAGAAACAATGCTTCCAAAAGTCCATACTTAACATGGAGGGGAAAAGGAGGTCATTCCACCAAGATATGAGTTAGTCTCTGTATGGTTCTATAACCACAAAGTGAGGGCGGCTCATTACACAAAAGAAAACTTTGGATTAATCTGGTATGACTGATGAGGAGACAACATAGGACTATGGATTCCTTCTAGGAGAAGCAGAAGGAAGAATACTGTGCTGCAGTGGTCTCCTTGATAATGCGGAGTTGACTAGATGGGGCAGTAGGACACCAGATGATGTTCCATTTCCGACCGAGCAGAGATCTTGTGTACACCCTCACATCCACACCTCCAGTTGGCAATGTGAACGGGGAGCAAGTAAATGCTTCTCTCACCAAATGGTCGGCCAGTTTATTTCCCAAGATACCCCCAGGACTTAGGATGCAAAGAAAGACAACTAAGCAGGCAGCACAACAAAGGTCAGTGAGAATGTCATGAATAGTGGAGATTAAAGCGTGGCAAGAAAAGTATCAGACAATAGCTTGGTGACTGCTCACTGAGTCAGTACATATTAAAACCCAGTCAAGGGACGCCGTTTAATAAAATGGAGGGCTCTGCTAATGGCTGTCAGCTCTGCCATAAACACACTATACGTTCCTGTCAGTGAATGGCATTCCATACCAGCATGATTTGAAAGCATATCCTGTCTGATCAATAGTTTTAGAGCCGTCAGTGTACAAGATGGTAGCATCCTGGAACTCTTGGAGAACTGTGTGTGACAGATGCCACAAGATCATGGAGACAAACAAGATTTTAGGATCTTGGAAGAGATCAGTCCTACTCTGTGGCCAGGGAACCATCCGAGGAGGAGTGTAGGAGAAAACACATGGAGCAAAATCCAGGGAGGAGATGAAAGTTTTGGCAGAAGGAAGAAAGGTGTATTCCAACTGGTAGGTTCACCCATGGGCAGGTGTCAGGAGGATGACACCCCACGTGTAAAGAGAATGGATACATGAGATTAACAGGTAATTGTCAAATGGCGATTGTGAAGGAGACCAAGAGCTGGTATCACTGAAACTGAAAGGGGAGGAACCTTGCTTTGGCAAGGATAGTGTCTAAGGGACTAGTCCAAAAGGCACAAGTGACCAGACACACACCATGATGGTGGACTGGGACTTTAAAGTGGAGGGAGCTGCCAAGCCACAAGCCTGGCAAGCGTAGTCCAGTCAGGACAAAACCAGGGTCTGGTAAATACAGATAAATAGTAGCACGAACCACACTCGAAGGTGTGTGGGCAAGGAAGCTGAGAACATTAAGCTTCAAGAGGGCATGGGAGGGGGTGGGAGGGAGGGACCTTTGGAAAGGGGAATAGCAGTTCCAGCAGTGTGGATGTTCACGCCTGAGATTCTTTGCACAATCTCATCAATAAAATCTGACAGAGGGGTGGCAAATGTAACAACAGAGGCATAAAAAGTGCCCCACGTGGTAGTCAGTCTGTCTGGCAGTGGCAAGGAAACAACATGATCACCGGAAAGTGGTCACTGTCACAAAGGGCATCGTGTAGTGACTAATGTAGTGAAGTTACAAGATGAGGGGAAGAAATGCTAGATCAACAGATGAAAAGATGCTATGGAGGATGGTCATGATCTTAGCGTAACTTATTGATCGCCATATCCTCAAGATGTAAGTGTACATATTCCTTCTGTGCCTCACTATATGAGAGTCGATCGATAGATTTGTATTGCTGGATATTCCATTCTTTCCGTAAGGCCAAACTGGCGAACGTGGAGGGTGATGTTCTGCACAGTTGACACAAAAAGGTGGATGTTAACAAGGACTACCTTCATGGGGCGATCCTACACATTATGGTCTGTCGTGCAGCAGAATGATGTATGCCCAAAGCATAAATATCTGAAGCACCTCATAATAGTCAGTGGGACACACAGACATCTGACCTATATATCATGACCATAAATTTCTCTGGAAGGACACTTCCATCAAAGGCTAAGACAAAGGCACCTATATCTACATGATTATCCATGAGCCCTTTTTGTACACATCTGATAAAATGTATGCCTCGTCACTGAAGATCAAACCAGAGTTTCTCATCTGTTTGCAGCATAAGATCCCTGTGGAATAGGATTCCTTGTAGCATGTCGAAAGATTTGTGTGAGACAATGGTCACAGCTATGTCACCTAGACGATCGGATGCCTAAAAAGCCATAGACTGGGGGCAGGGGAAGTTTTAATTAATAACATTTCACATTCTCCCCAGAGACTCAACTTTCCCAAATTGGTCTTCAACGATTTTGACAAAAAATAATGATTTTGTTGCAGTAAAAGTATCCCCATTAGTTCGGTTACAGAACAAGTGGCGGGTGAAGTATTTCACTCCCAGACACCTGGCTTGTCCCTCTTCCCACAGTATAGCCATGGAAGGAAACAGTGTGGTCATATCTCTCTGGATTATTATAATCTTTCCCACCTGAAGAGATGGCTGGGGCATTGCAGACACCTGTGGATGAAAGTTTAATTCACTTCACATACGAATCTTCTGCCACAGCACCACCCAATCAGAACAGCAGCTCTCCTCAAGGGAGCCAACCAACCACAGCAATGGTTATATGGCCAGTACAGCACTGCCCAGAATCACTATGCCCCAGCCATGATGGGCACATACTTCTTGGCTTGTGTGGAGAGTTTCCAGCTCAGGCACCAACCCCTGCATGGTAATGGGGCTCCCATCATCTACATCTACATGGTTACTCTGCAATTCACACTTAAGTGCCTGGCAGAGGGTGCATCGAACCATTTTCATACTCTTTCTCAACCATTCCCCTCTCGAATGGCGTGTGGGAAAAAGGAACACCTAAATCTTTCTGTTTGAACTCTGATTTCTCTTATTTTATTATGATGATCACTTCTCCCTATGTAGGTGGGTGTCAACAAAATCTTTACGCATTCGGAAGAGAAAGATGGTGACTGAAATTTTGTAAACAGATCTTGCGGAAAAGAAAAGCGCCTTTGTTTCAGTGACTGCTACCGCAACTCGCGTGTCATATCAGTGACACTCTCACCCCTATTGCGCGGTAACATGAAACGAGCTGCCCTTCCTTGCACTTTTTCAACGTCCTCTGTCAATCCTACTTGGTAAAGATCCCATACTGTGCAGCAATATTCCTACAGAGGACAGGCAAGTGTAATGTAGGCTGTCTCCTTAGTGGGTTTGTCGCACTTCTAAGTGTTCTGTCAACAAAGCGCAGTCTATGTTTCACCTTTCCCACAATGTTATCTATGTGGTCTTTCCAATTTAAGTTGCTTGTAATTGTAATCGCTAGGTATTTAGTCGAATTTACAGCCCTCAGATTTGTGCTATTTATTGTCTACCCAAAATTTATCAGATTTCTTTTAGTACCCATGTGGATGACCTCACACTTTTCTTTCTTTAGTGCTAATTGCCACTTTTTGCTCCATACAGAAATTCTCTCTAGATCATTTTGTAACTGGAATTGATTGTCTGATGATTTTACAAGATGTTAAATTACAGCATCATCTGCAAACAATCTAAGGGGGCTGCTCAGATTATCACTTAAGATTATTTATATAAATCAGGAACAGCAGAGGGCCTATGACACTACCTTGCGGAACGCCAATATCACTTCTGTCCTACTTGATGATTTACCGTCTATCACTATGAACTGTGGCCTCTCTGAGAGGAAGTCACGAATCCAGTCACACAACTGAGACGATACTCCAGATGCATACAATTTGATTAATAGTTGCTTGTGAGGAACGGTATCAAAAGCCTTCTGGAAATCTAGGAATATGGAATCGATCTGCGATCCCTTGTCGACAGCACTCATTAATTCATGGGAATAAAGAGCTGGCTGTGTTGCACAAGAACGATATTTTCTGAATCTGTGTTGGTTATGTATCAATAAGTCATTTTCTTCAAGATGATTCATAATGTTCGAGTACAGTATATGCTCCAAAATCTCACTGCAAATTGATGTCAGTGATAGGCGGCCTGTGATTCAATGTAATTCAAATTCATTATGTTCGAGTACAGTATATGCTCCAAAATCCCACTGTAAATTGAGGTCAGTGATAGGGGCCTGTAATTCAATGTGTTACTCCTATTTCCTTTCTTGAATATTGGTGTAACCTGTGCTGTTTTCCAGTCTTTAGGAACAGACTTTTCGTCAAGTGAGTGGTTGTATATGATTGCTAAGAAAGGCGCTATTGTGTCTGCATACTCTGAGAGGACCCTCACTGGTATACCATCTGGATCAGAAGACTTGCCTTTCTTAAGTGATTTGAGTTGTTTCGCAACACCTAAGATATCTACACTTATGTCACTCATGCTAACAGCTGTTCTGGTTTCGAATTCTGGAATATTTACTTCGTCTTCTTTCGTAAAGGAATTACGGAAAACTGTGTTTAGTAACTCTGCTTTAGTGGCACCATCATCGGTAACATTTCCATTGATATCATACAGTGACAGTAATGACCGTTTTTTTGCCATTGGTGTACTTTACATACGATCAGAATCTGTTTGGATTTTCTACCATATTTTGAGACAATATTTCATTGTGGAAACTATTAAAAGCGTCTCGCACTGACGCCCACACTAAATTTCGAGCTTCTGTGAAACTTGGCCAGTCTTGGGGATTTTGCGTTCTTCTGAATTTGGCATGCTTTTTTCGTTGTTCTGCAAGTGTTCTGACGTGTTTTGTGTACTATGGTGGATCAGTCCCGTCTCTTATTAACTTATGCGGTATGAATCTATCTACTGCTGCCAATACTGTATCTTTGAATTTGGGCCATATCTGGTCTACACTTACATAATTAGCTTGGACAGATGGAGACTCTTAGGAAGGCATCAAGCAAATTTTTATCTGCTGTTTTAAATATATATATTTTGTGTTTATTTTTAGTGGTTTGGTTGATATGGTTTTCAGCCTCGCTACAATGACCTTGTGTTCACTAATCCCTGTATCTGTCATGACGCGCTCTATTAGATCCGGATTATTTGTGGCTAAGAGGTCAAGTGTGTTTTTGCAACCATTTACAATTCGTGTGGGCTCATGAACTAATTGTTCAAAGTAATTCTCAGAGAAAGCATTCAGTACAATTTCGGAAGACGTTTTCTGTCTACCACCGGCTTTGAACATGTATTTTCGCCAACAAATCGAGGGTAGATTGAAGTCTCCACCAATTATAACTGTATGAGTGGGGTACTTATTTGTAATGAGACTCAAGTTTTCTTTGAAGCGTTCAGCTATTATATCATCTGAGTCGGGGGGTCGGTAGTAGGAGCCAATTATTATTTTGGTACGGCTGTTGAGTATAATCTCTACCCATAGTAATTCGCAGGAACTATCTATTTCATCTACTACCAACAGACACAAACACACCACCACCTACTTTATTTAATCTATCCTTTCTGAACACAGTTTGCGCCTCTGTAAAAATTTCAGCAGAATTTATCTCCGGCTTTAGCCAGCTTTCTGTTCCTATAAATATTTCAGCTTCAGTGCTTTTTATCAGCACTTGAAGCTCTGGTACTTTTCCAACACAGCTACGACAATTTACAACTACAATACCGATTGTTGCTTGGTCGATTCTCATCGTTTCTTTGCCCTGTACTCTTTGGGACTGGAGCCCTTTATGATCTTGCCCAAGACTGTCTAACCTAAAAAAACACCCAGTCCACGCCACACAGCTCCTGCTACCCGTGTAGCTGCCTCCTGTGTGTAGTGCACACCTGACCTGTTTAGTGGAAACCGAAACCCCACCACCCTATGGCGCCAAATCAAGGAATCCGCAGCCTACACGGTCGCAGAACCATCTGAGCCTCTGATTCAGACCCTCCACTCGGCTTTGTACCAAAGGTCCGCAATCGGTCCTGTCGACGATGCTGCAGATGGAGAGCTCTGCCTTCATCTAACTAGCAAGACTGGCAGTCTTCACCAACTCAGATAGCCACCGGAAACCAGAGAGAATCTCTTCCGATCTTTAGTGACACACATCATTAGTGCCGACATGAGCCACCACCTGCAGTTGGCTGCACCCTGTACCCTTCATGATATCCGGAAGGACCCTTTCCACACCTTGGATGACTCCCCCCGGTACGCACACAGAGTGGACATTGGCATCCAAGTACTTGATGACCCCTCCGCAACAGAATGGCTACCGTATTGTGTTTTGGCCATAGTAACTTTGCAAGAAAGGAACAGTACACATGAAGAAGGCACAAGAGATGGAACAAATGTCGCACTGGGTTACCTTCCCTGCATGATATGCACTTCTGTAAAATTTGGAGACAGAGTAGCATGTCAAATCCAACAAGTGGGCCATATAATTAAGAATGAAAAGTTGTAGAATGCTGAAAGGAAGAAAATGAGTGTCCAAAATCACAGACTAGGTCCAAGGACAAATGGTACCAAGAAGACCGACCAATAAAAGGATGAGAGGAAATAAGAATAGTACAATAGACTTGCGGCACAAAGGGAAGTAGCACTGCAAGGGCTGGGGCCCTCTAGTGGCCAAGCAAGTATCCACAAAAGGGAGGCGGGAGAGGGGGGGGGGGGGAACATGACATAGTCCAGGAGCATATGCATGGTAACCAGTTGCAAGCGCAAGTGCACAGGGGCCTCTTGGGTTTAAACAAGCGCCAATATGGATTCAGAAAAAGGAGTCTATAGATAATGCAGTTAATAGAGGTCTTCCAACTGTAGAAAATTTGACTTTTAAATATGCAACTGCACTCATGATTGGCATCAAAGGTGGACTCGACAAGTTATGGCAGCCTGCAATGTTCTCACACTTCTGAGATCTCAGAACCCCCAAATGTCTGAAATAGAGATTTGCCAATTACTGTAGCAGATGTGTTGTCTATTGACATGGAGGCGGAAAAAGGTAATCTAAAATATTACCAAGGACTGTCCTCAAGGCTCCATAAATGGCCTGTAGCTCTGGGATCTTGGTACTAAATCCCTCTTACATCTGACAGACATGGTAGATACTGTTGAAGGTGGTGTTGCGTATGTAGGTGATGTTCTAGTTGGTTGGATGGTTAGTTGGTTTAAGGAGGGAGGGAGGGACCAAAATGCTAGGTCATCGGTCCCTTGTTCCTATTAAAATAATTCCACAAGGGTCAGAATAAAACACACAAGACTTACAACACAAAACAGGGAGAAAGGAAAAAAAAAACCACAAGAATAACAGAAGGGCAACAAACACTGCAATGGACAAAACAGGATAAGAAAACCACAGAGACATGTCATAAACAGGAGAAGGGATTAAAACAGGAGATAAGATGACCATGGCTGGCTGATCATGAGAATAAAAAGGATAAGGCGGCCACTTTGCAACACATTAAAACCTCCAGCCTAAAAGCACTAGGGTGGAGGACACGGAGGGACAAAGGACATGCACTAAAACTCAAATAGAATGATAAAACCCACACTCACATTCAAAGCGTAAAACCAAATCAGCCAATGAGGTGTGGTCTGCTACAATTAACAGTAACGAGTCCGGTAACCGATGATGGTGTCGCAGGGCAGTTGAAGCACTACAGCGCAACAGAATATGGGTGCTGTCAACTGAGCGCCGCATCGACACTGAGGTGAGTCTGTACAGCACAGGATATAGCCATGGGTCACCCAAGTGTGGCCAATGTGGAGCCAGCAGAGAACTACAGAGTCCATGTGAGAGACCCACATGGAAGACTTCCACACATTCGTAGTCTCCTTAATGACACGCAGTTTGCTGTGTGTACAGAGGTTATGCCATTCCGTCTCCCAAAGTCGAAAAACCTTGCAGTGTAATAATGAACGCAGGCCAGTTACAGGGATGCTGATCTCCATAAGCGGTTTCCATGTAGCCTGTTTGACCAGCCGGTTCACTGCCTGGAATGCCGATGTGTCCTGGGGTCCAGACAAACACCACTGAACGACTGGACCGTTCCAGGGCATAGATGGACTCCTGGATCATCACTACCAAAGGATGTGCAGGTAGCACCGGTCGATAGCTTGTAGGCTGCTCAAGAAGTCTGTAAAAAGAAGAAATGACTTGCCAGGGCATGAACGGATGTGCTGAAGAGCACGAGATATGACTGCCAGCTCTGCAGTGAAAACACTGCAGCCATCTGGCAAGGAGTGCTGTTCAGTATGTCCTCTGTGAACACAGGCGAAGCCAATGTGACCATTAGCCATCGAGCCGTTGGTGTATACCACTTCAGAGTCCTGGGACAAGTCAAGAATCAAGAGGAAGTGACAGTGGAGAGCCGCAGGGTTAACTGAGTCCTTAGGGCCATGTGAAAGGTCCAGACGAAGCTTCAGTCTAGGTTTACACCATGGTGTTGTAAGTGAATCGACCTTGAGTAGAGATGGTAAAGGAAGGACTCCAGTTCAGACAGAAGGGATAGGACGCGAACCACAATCGTAAGCCCTGACCTGTTGTGCCGATGCAGGAGATGAACTGCCGTGGTTGGGAAAAGGAGATGGCAATTTGGATGCTCAGAAGAACTAAGAGTGTGTGCAACATAACAGCAGTTGTGCACATCTGATTTGCAATGGAGGAACTCCAGCCTCCAGCAGTACACTGGTCACCGGACTCGTCCTAAAGGCTCCTGTCACTAGTCGAACTCCACAATGGTGCAATGGGTCAAGTAAATGCATCACTGAGGGCGCCACCGAACCACATACCAGGCTCCCATAGTCAAGGCGGGATCGAACAAGGGCTCTGTAGAGCTGCAGCAGCATAGAGTGATGTGCACTCCAGTTGGTGTTGCTCAGGCAGCGGAGGGCTGCCAGCACTTCCGGTTAAGCTGATGAAGGTGAGGAAGTCACTTCACGGCTGGAAACTGTGGATGGCTCCCGGCAGGTGCCGCTCAGCAACACCAGTACTGGAGGAGCAGTACAAAATGCAGAAGTCGTCTGCATACAGAGAAGGTGAGACTGACGGCCCTACAGCTGCTGCTAGACTGTTAATGGCCACTAAAACTAGAGACACAGCCCTGTGGGACTCCATTCTCCTGGATACAGGGAGAACTATAGGAGGCTCCAACTTGGACACGGAAAGTACAGAGTGACAGGAAGTTTCGGATGAGACCTCACTCATATCTGAGGGTGCAAAACGCTGGGGGGTAGTTTTCTGATGCAGATGCTCGAGCATAGTGCTCAGCAATTACATTTGTGTCGGTAGATAACATGCCATGGATGTTAATGCCAGGGACACCTGTCGGGGTCTGGTACCCAAAAACACATCTGATCTTCATCCAGACTTCGGAAGGTGACATTTGGCACTCAATGGTGAGACGTACCTCTCCCAACACTCATATTTCTGTCTTTTTAGCTGCCGAACGCAGCACAGAGCCGTTTAAAAGCTATTAGGTGCTCCACGGGAGGGTGCTGCTTATGACACTGTAGAGCTTGCTGACACTCTTTAACTGACTCAGCGATTTCTGGTGACCACCAAGGAACTGACTTTCGCCGGGGGAACCCTAAGGAACAAAGGATCACATTATCCACCGCATAAACGATCGTTCTAGTGACCCGCTCAACCACCACATCAATGGTACCATGTGGGGGAGATTCAACGTTAACAGCAGAGGTGAAAACTTCCCAGTTTGCCTTGTTTAAAGCCCATCTGGTTGGACGTCCGGGGGAATTACGCTGGGGGAGTGACAGGAAGATGGAAAAGTGGTCACTACCAACACAAGTCATCATGCACTCTCCAGTAGACAGATGGGAGAAGTCCTGGGCTGCAGAGGGATAAATCAATGGCCGAGTAAGTACCATGAGCCATACTGACATGTGCGGGGGCCCCAGTATTTAAGAGGCAGAGGTCGAGTTGAGACAGTAAAGTTTTGAAATCTCTACGTCTGCCAGTAAGCATGGTGCCACCCCACACGGGGTTATGAGCGTTAAAACCTCCCAAAAGTTGGAAGGGTTTAGAGAATTGATAAATCAGTGCAGCCAACACATTCAGGGGCAGTGTAGAATCAGGAGGAAGATGTACACTGCAGACAGTTATTTCCTGCGTCGTCCTTATCCTGACAGCCGTAACTTCAAGAGGAGTTTGAAGGGGCACAGGTTCACTACATACCAAGTACAGGACATAGACGCAAACTGCACCAGACACTATTATATTTGCTATGGTTCCTGTACACTACTGGCCATTAAAATTGCTACACCATGAAGATGATGTGCTACAGACGCAAAATTTAACCGACGGGAACAAGATGCTGCGATATGCAAATGATTAGCTTCTCAGAGCATTCACACGAGGTAGGCACCGGTGGCGACATCTACAACGTGGTGACATGAGGAAAGTTTCCAACCGATTTCTCATACACAAACAGCAGTTGATCGGCGTTGCCTGGTGGAACGTCGTTGTGATGCCTCATGTAAGGAGGAGAAATGTGTACCATCACATTTCTGTCTTTGATAAAGGTCGGATTGTAGCGTATTGCGATTGCGGTTTATCATATCCCGACATTGCTGCTCGCGATGGTCAAGATCCAATGACTGTTAACAGAATATGGAACCGGTGGGTTCAGGAGAGTAAAACGGAACGCCGTGCTGGATCCCAACGGCCTCGTATCACTAGGAGTCGAGATGACAGGCATCTTATCCGCATGGCTGTAACCGATAGTGCAGCCACGTCTCGATCCCTGAGTCAACAGATGGGGACATTTGGAAGACAACAACCATCTGCATGAACAGTTCAACGACATTTGCAGCAGCATGGACTATCAGCTCGGAAACCATGGCTGCGGTTACCCTTGATGCTGCATCACAGACAGGAGCGCCTGCGATGGAGTACTCAATGACTAAGCTGGGCGCACGAATGGCAAAACGTCATTTTTTCGGATGAATCCAGGTTCTGTTTACAGCATCATGATGGTCGCATCCGTGTTTGGCGACATCGCTGTGAATGCACATTGGAAGCGTGTATTCGTCATCGCCATACTGGCGTATCACCCGGCGTGATGGTATGGGGTGCCATTGGTTACACGTCTCGGTCACCTCTTGTTCGCATCGACGGCTCTCTCAACAGTGGTAGTTACATTTCAGATGTGTTACGACCCATGGCTCTACCCTTCATTCGATCCCTGCGAAACCCTACATTTCAGCAAGATAATGCACAACCGCATGTTGCAGGTCCTGTACAGACCTTTCTGGATACCGAAAATGTTTGACTGCTGCCCTGGCCAGCACATTCTCCCGATCTCTCACCAATTGAAA
Source organism: Schistocerca piceifrons (assembly GCF_021461385.2). NCBI lineage: Eukaryota > Metazoa > Arthropoda > Insecta > Orthoptera > Acrididae > Schistocerca > Schistocerca piceifrons. Next base: position 105,884 of record NW_025728099.1, read on the forward strand.
ACGTCTGGTCAATGGTGGCCGAGCAACAGGCTCGTCACAATATGCGTCACTACTCTTGATGAGCTGTGGTATCGTGTTGAAGCTGCATGGGCAGCTGTATCTGTACACGCCATCCAAGCTCTGTTTGACTCAAAGCCCAGGTGTATCAAGGCCGTTATTATGGCCAGAGGTGGTTGTTCTGGGTACTGATTTCTCAGGATCTATGCACACAAACTGCGTGAAAATGTAATTACATGTCAGTTCTAGTATAATATATTTGTCCAATGAATACCCGTTTATCATCTGCATTCCTTCTTGGTGTAGCAATTTTAATGGCCAGTAGTGCAATATCCCCAATAGCTGTGGAGGGAAGGGGTCTGCATTGCCGGGAACCAGATTTCCTGCAGAGCAATGCAGAAAGCAGGTGTAAAGCTTAACAGTTGCCGTAGCTCACCAAGGTGGTGGAAAAAACTGCAGCAATTCCACTGGAGGATGACGTTATCGTGAGGCTGCGAAGGCACGAAACGCTCAAGGAGGCAGTTAACACCTCAGAGCCATCTGCTGCCACTGATTGAGTACCTGTGCGACCAATATCCACTGTGTCTGAGGGCCCAGTTTGATCTAGATCCTCAGGGGATGCCAGACTCTCCACATCATCCTCAGATACAGAGCTTATAGGCAGCAGTGGTGTGGGTGCCACCGAAATGCCTTGATTTTTGTTAGTCTCTTTCTTTTTTGGTTACTCTTGCTGCTCCTTAGGTTTTTCTGACTGGGAGGGCTACACGATTCATTCTCAGGGACTGAGGAGGACCGTGAAGCCCTGAACCAGCTACCTGTGGGTGCTTCAGCCACTGGCAGGTGTCTGCTTTGCCACTTTTAGAAACCTGGGAAGGGAGTGACCCAAGGGACCCCTTCCTAGCAAGCCTGAGAAGTGGGGAATGATGTCCCGATGGTTGGGGGGCGTTGCTCCCAAAGTAGGTAGTGAAGGAGCAACAGGGATAGAAGTGCCTCCCTCCATCAAGGGGGCAGGTGGAGTCTTACAGCTCTGAGAGCCAACTGTAAATGATGGAGCTGAAAGGGCTAGAACCATTGTCATAGCGGTGGCATAAGCGGATGTCATACGCACAGGATGTAGCCGTTCAAATTTCCTCTTAGCCTCAGCGTATGTTAGTCAGTCCAGGGTCTTGTATTCCATAATTTTCCTTTCTTTCTGTAGAATCCTGCAGTCCGGCGAGCAAGGGGAATGGTGCTCTCCGTAGTTGACAAAGATGGGAGGCGAGGCACATGGAGTACTGGAATGAGAAGGACATCCACAATCTCAACAGGTGACACTGGAAGTACAGTGGGAAGACATATGCCCAAACTACCAGCACTTAAAACACCACATCGGAGAGGTATAGATGGTTTTACATCACAGCAGTAGACCATCACCTTGACCTTTTCGGGTAATGTGTCACCCTCAAAAGGCCAAGATGAAGGCACCAGTGGCAACTTGATTATCCCTTGGACCCTGATGGATGCGCCGGACAAAATGAACACCTTGTCACTCTATGTTGGCGTGCAGATCATCATCAGACTGCAAAAAAGGGTTCCTGTGGAATATAATACCCTGGACCATATTTAAGCTGTTATGGGGTGTGATGGAAACAGAAACCTCCCCCAGCTTGTCACAGGCGAGTGATGCCTATTACTGGGCAGAGGATGCTGTTTTCATCGAGACTGACCCAGATTGCATTTTGGACAATCCCTCCATCTCCCCAAACTTGTCCTCTAAATACTCCACAAAAAACCGAGGCTTCTTGAGGTGAAAGATTCCCCATCAGCTCTTGTACATGTGAGGTACCTGGTCAAATAAGGTTCGCTGCCATCCTTAGCCTGGCGTTCCTCCCATGGTGTGGCCAGGGAGGGTAATGATTTGGGGGTCATACTACTTTGCATTAAAGTTAGACCTCGACTGCTTAGAGACTGTTGGTGTTGGACCACCAGCAAAAGATGACGTAGTGTGCTTCATGGCATGTAATTCACTCTGATGCCACCTACTCCGACCAGGGACCCTCCCCACAGGTGCCATCCAGCTTCAGCAAGAGGAAGGGGTGGGGGGGGGTGGGGGGGAAGAGGAGAGAGAGAGAGAGAGAGAGAGAGAGAGAGAGAGAGAGAGAGAGAGAGAGAGAGAGAGTGTTTCAAATGCACCAGCATGGCAAGACAAATCTTCACATCGCAGGAATGCGGAAGAAAGGACCACATCAAGAACTTCTGACAACAGAAAGTTCCAGTAGCAGGGATTGTCCGAAGGTGGAAAAAAAAAAAAAAAAAAAAAAAAAAAAAAAAAAAAAAAAAAAAAAAAAAGAAAAAAAAAAAAAAAACCCAGGTGGTTTAACATTACTCTTCACAAACTTACAAACCCTATCCTCAAAGGCTTCCTGCGCAAATATTGCTTAATTCAAAATATACCAGATGAAAAAACACCGTGTAAAAATTACATACTGATAGTTCACGTGAATGTTGTGGAAGAAATACGCAATGAACTCAAGGACAGCATTATCTGGATTTCAGTTGATGAAACTGCAGACACTTGTGGCTGTTACATTGCAAATTTAATTGTTGGTGCTTCTTCCTATTTAGCATCCTGAAAAGAACTGGAAAAAGTAAATCATTCTGCAATTGCCAGATTTGTGAGTGAGGGTATTAGAAAAATATGTCCAGAATCTTCTGCAGATGAAAGGGTGATTGTGTTTACTTCAGATGCTGCTCCCTATATAGTCAAAGCAGGAAAAGCCCACAGAGTAGTTTATTCCAATTTGATTCATGTGACATGCTTTGCTCATGGAGTCCATCACCTTGCTGAAGAAGTACGTTCCATGTTTGTGAATATAAATAAACTGATTTCATCCACAAAAGAAGTGTTTCTAAAGGCTCCTGCTCACATCAGGACCTACAAAGAAAACTACCATATTATGATGTATCATGCAGCGTAACTTGCTGTGACAGTGCGAGAGAGAGACAAAGATACTGTTTATTACTCTGTGGCGGTCAGCGCTCACATAATTATTCTTAGGATATAGAGTTTTTTTTGTTCTTGTTAAGAGTAATTTTAGTAGAAGAGAGCCATTCTTGTGATGTAAAAAATCGACGCCATTGCGAGTTTTGATTCACATTGTAAAATATAAGTGCATATGGAAGGAAATCAGTTAATAGAACAATAAAATATTATTCATTTCAAGAAGGTACGTCTTATTACACACCCAGCGATGTACTGCTATTGTGATTTACCAATAAACACCAGTTGAGAACAGTTCCGACGGGAGCGTTCAGTTCTAGTGAAATAGTTCGATGTTTTCTTCGGAAAAGAAGTCACTTCATGGATCATTCAAATCCACAATAGTAACTGGACATTTCTCAGAACTGAAAGCAATCTGACTGCTATGCAACAGACCCCCGAAGAATATTTCTCCGTATTTTGGTTACCACTTTCAGCTCAACACGGTATCTGCAGCATCTGGAGCAGATTTCTACAACAGCGGAAGCGTGTAATCGCCATCAGTTTCACACACCGCCCTGTGTACGCTGTATGTATTTACCCACAACAGTGAACATACAGTTACTCACACAAATAGAAAGACAATACTAGGTGGTGTGGGGAAACATTTCAGTATAATGGCCCTGTAGAGCTAAACAGTAATTAGCCTAGTAAGAAAAGGAGTTGTTATAAATGTCTACCGTTAGACAGGACACGATCCTGATACAACACTCATAGTGAACCTGCAATACAAATATGTTAGTAATTTAGTAAGTAATGTTTCATTGTGTGTATATATGTCTAGTCTTATAGAGTAACTACATTATGGTCCTTTGTATGTTTCATGCTAACGCTAACGTGCGGGAGTATCTTGTGAAGAGAACGAGTGCGCCGTCCCAGCAGCCGAACAGAAACTTCAAAAAGGCCAGAACATTTGAATTACTAGCTTTCTTGAGCATTTATGCATTGTAGTGACCCCTCATGTAAAAATTTTCTAAGTATAAATAGTGTTGCTATATTACTTTTACTAGAATTCCAGTATTTCAGTAGATATAGTAAGACAACATTTTATGTGTTATCTATGCACTGTTTTTGTGTCACATTGTAAAGTGTACATTAACAGCATTAGGACATTAACGTTTTTGTGTGTGTTAAAGTTTAATAGTCACTTTTGTAGGACTTATTTAGAGGAGAAACTGTCAATTGCTCATTTACATGGTGATAACTAGATCTATGTTCAAAGCCAATAAGCAAGCACGCATCACAATGCCACAAAATGAATTAAATAGTGTGAATGCATCGTCAACTAGTGCCACAGAATTTAATACCGCCGTAGTCAGCGATATGTCGATTACAGCTGAGCAACCAGCAATAATTAATGCGCTCATGCCGTCGACACAAACGGTTGCTAGTTCCGACATTCATATGTCGAAAGAAGTCCAGAGAAATATGCAGCAACCAACAAACAACATGAATTTCATCTCTGACACAGACGCGCGCGAAAACGAAATGACTGTACCGAAAATTGTGTCGGTACAATCCTCATTAAGCCCAGTGCAATCGCCAATTGCTGAGAATACCGATTTGTTATCCCAGCTGATGTCAAGTTTCACTGTCATAACACAAGGGATTAAAGCATTGGAAACCACGCAATCTAATCTTGCAACGGCACAATCCACGTTTGCAAACGACATGAATCGTAGATTCCAGGCATTGGAGAGTGCGCAATTTAATTTGGCTCAGGAGCAATCTAATAAACTAAAAGAAATAAATGATAAGATTACTGAAAAATTTCAGAGTTTGGAAACAAAGCAGAGTCACTTGATTACCAGTCAGGCACAACTCATAGTTACACAAGAACAACAGTATCAGGAATTAACAAACAAATACAAAGACATCTTATGTCGTCAAGATACACTAAATCATCAAGTGCAAGAAGTTATTCATGTACAGAACACTATTGCGCAAGACGTGAATACAATTAAGCACGATAACGAGCAAGATGTCATTGAGCTTACTCGGAGGATAGACACACTCAGTCTCGAAGGCGAGAAACACATAGAGAAACTTTTCAATGAACATAAGATCACATTTTCTAAGGACATTGAAGATTGGGCGAAAGAGCAAACCGAGACAGTGCGAAATTATGTTGACAAAACCTTGAAAGAAACGGTTTCTAACGTGCAAGTTAACAACGAAGCTGCACAAGAACAACTTAAAGCAGAAGTTAAAGAGATTAAGGAGAATATAGGAGATGAATTTCCTGCTTGGAAAGCAAAGATAGAAAATACATTAAAAGCATGCCAGCAGAGTCTAGTTAATACTAGAGGGGCACATACTACTTGCAGTTTATCAAAAGCAGACATTATTCCTGATGAAACCAGTGAAACCGAATCCATGCAACAATATCCATGTACTGGTGCATATTTACGTAATCAACCAGAAACAAATTATCGAGATTATCATTCACCGCGTAGTAGCCACCAGAATACACCTGTGACTATGAATGAAGAAAAAATGCTTAAATATCGTCAATTCCAGATATTTATTCCCGAAAGGAAGTCTATCAATCCCGTGGTATTTATCAAGCAATTTAAAGGGATATTGCCGCGAATGTGGACTGAGCAACAAAAAATTATGTACGTTGCAGGATTCATACATGGAGATGAATCGATGTGGGCGTCAGAAGCATCCGATTGGTGTCAAGATTATGACCAATTTGAATGCGCTTTCTTGCACAAATACTGGCATAAAGGTGTACAAGAAAGACTACGTAAGGAAGTTTTTGACCCACAACCTTTTTCTTTCAAAAATGGATCTTTAAGAAAGTATTTCGAGAAGTATATAAATAAAAGTAAATACTGGAATGAACCAATCCCGACGCAGGATATCATTCGAATATTAAAGGGCAAACTTCCACTTGAAGTTAAGGAAAAACTTCTACATGTGCCTGAACAACATGTGGAAGATTTTCTAGCCACATTGGATTCAATAGACATTCTGTTCGAAGAATCTCATATGCGCTATAACCAACCAAGTTACCAACCTAACAAATACAATAGTAACAACAAACAGTATGGAAACAAACCTTTTGCACACAATTCACCAAACCCACAGGTGAATTATTTCCAGAAAAACGTGAAATTTGGTAACGAAAATCCCGACAAGTGTAATCGTGACCAACAAAGTGAACAAACATATAAACGGAAATGGAGGAAGAATAATAAGAGGAGGAAAGGATACTATCAAGAAGGGAATTATCAGCAAAAATGCCGATATCAGCAACCAACCCATGAATATCACAACCAACCACAAACTTCAGGTTGGGTACCAAATGAAAATGCAAATGAATGGAGAAATCAACCACCAATAATAACCGACGTAACGGAGCAGACATCTACTAATAATGGACAATCGTCAAACTAAACTCGACTGTCAGAAGCCCCGACGGTGCAGTCGAGGAAGTTTTCAGGGGCGAAAATTCGAGCGTCAAATTTTTCCGGTACAATGAAGGCAGATTATTAATAGAAGAACTTCAGCAGGATATGATGCCTTGTCAAGAGGAACATATCACTGTACCTGTTGCGAAAATTCAGGCGGCGATTGAAGGCATTACTGTGCAAGTTACTTTAGATACAGGAGCAGCAGTAAATGTCATTTCTGAGAAGTTATTTCAAAGAATACTTCAGAAAGCAAATCCACCGATTTTTCCTGTTCAGTGTTGTAGAATTGTAGGTCCTACTGGTCATAAGTCTTCTCAGGTTAAAGTGCAGACTCAACTCCAGTTAGATATAGGAAATGTAGCTATAAATTGCACGTTCCTTGTAATAAAAAAATTGGTTGAGGACTGTATCCTGGGTATAGATGAATTTAGAGAGAGAAATTGGCATATCGATTTTTCTCTAGGCCGTGCCAGTTTTACAATAATGGATCAGAAACATCAACTGAATCTTCTCAGGGAATATAGTACCCATGGAAAGTATTGTCAGGGACGAAAGCTGCAAATAAAGTGGATACATAGCAAACCTGTACGGTATTACCAAATTAATTACTTGCAACCAGTTTTAAACCCTGAAGTTGTGGTATATGAAAAGGTGCAAGAACCTGAATATTTGCAACAACACCAAAGAAAGCAATTATATGATCTTCTACAGGAATATCATGAAGTCTTTCAAGAAAGACCTGGTGTAATCAAGGGATACACATGCCATTTAGATGTGATACCACACCAAGTTTTCTGCCGTATTTTTTATCCAGTACCGTGGCACCAACGAAAGGCAGTTGATGCGGAAATCCACCAGATGCTTGAATGGGATCTGATCGAACCTTCGACGAGTCCATACTGTAGTCCGCTTCATGTTGTCTCGAAAAAGGGAGGAAAAGTTCGTCTCGTGCTAGACGCACGGCAGATAAATAAGATTATCATGCCCGTGCGAACTCACCCGGAAAACATCGATGAGCTAATTCAAAGGTTCGAGGGGATGAAATACTTAACAAATATTGATTTGAGAAGTTCATTTTGGCAGGTGGCTCTAGACGAACCATCAAAAAAGTACACCGCATTTGTACATGCAGGTAGAAGCTATCAATTTAAGGTTTTACCTTTCGGGCTAAACGTGAGCTCAGGAGTTTTTATAAATGCTCTAGATCATGCATTGGGACCTGCACTTCGAAGCAATTTAACTTTGTTTGTGGACGACATGCTCATAGCTACGAGCACATGGGAGGAGCACGTTGATTTATTGAGAAGCGTGTTAGAACGTTTCAAGGAAGCAGGCATAACCGCAAATCTGCAAAAGTCCCATTTTGCTCGAGATAAAATCAAATTTTTGGATCATCTTATAAATGAAAAAGGCATCTTACCGGACTCCGAGAAACTAAAGGCAATCAAAAACTCTGCAGTTCCAACAACAAAAAGACAGTTAAAGGGCTTCCTCGGAGTTGTTTCTTTTTTCATGCGTTTCATTCACGACCACTCTATTAATGCAGAACCGTTGTACAGCTTGTTGCGCAAAAATACTCAGTGGGTGTGGACGCAACAATGTCAGAATGCATTTGAAGCAATAAAACATGCCTTAGTCAATTCACAAATATTATATCATCCGGATATGAGCCAAGAATTCGGTTTAATGGCAGATTCTTCGGAAATTGGAATAGGTTCATGCCTCTTCCAAGTAAAGATGATAGATAGGAAATCAACTTTCTGTCCAATAGCTTTTGCTAGCCGACTCTTAACTGCTTGTGAAAGAACATATACGACTACCGAAAGGGAAGCATTGGCCGTAGTCTGGTCATTTAAGAAATTTTACTATTACTTATATGGAGCGAAGACAACAGTATACTGTGACCACAAAGCGTTAAGTTTTTTGCAAACATGTAAATTATTACATCCAAGATTAGCAAGATGGACGCTCTCACTCCAAGAGCTTCAATTTGAAATTAAATACCTAAGCGGACAGGATAATTTCATTGCTGATGCACTGTCTAGAATGCCAGATGGAGATTTGTCAACTATCAACATCACCGGCAATCCGTCCGAATTTAATGTTCTTATAATGACTGATAGAATATATAGGAAACATTTTCTTGACATGTGTAAGAACATGGAAAAACTACAGAATGAAGATCCTCGTTGGCATTCAATAAAGGAAACTTTAGCAAAGCCTGGAAACGATGATCTGAAGAGACTGTACAAAGTTGAGGACGATGTCTTATTTTTCAAAGGGCATCTTGATTCAGATAATTGGAAGGTGTGTATTCCCGAGAAGATTGAGAATGACTTAATTTTGCACACGCACATCACTTGGGGACATTTTGGAGTATTAAAGTGTGCTCGGAAGATTCAAGCATATTGCTACTTCCCAAACATTCGCAGGAAAGTGCACAGACAGTTAAGGAAATGTAAAATTTGTCAGCTAGCCAAACCAGGAAATTTTTGTGTGAAAGATTTCCTACATCCTATTATACCCACTAAACCGCTGTCAATCATTTCGGTCGACGTCTGTGGTCCTCTACCATCATCAAGGGGAGGATGCAAATATATTGTAGCTCTTCTTGATATATTCACTAAGTATGTCAAACTTTATCCATTAAAATCAGCTACTGCTGCATCCATAGCCAAGAAGCTGGTCAAAGATTATATAGTCAAAGTAGGCAAACCAGAGGCTATTCTTTCTGACAATGGGTCAATGTTCACTGGATTTCGTTGGAGGCAAACATTAGCCAGTTGTGGTATAAAACAAATTCTAACATCAGTGTACCACCCTTCGGCGAATCCCGTGGAACGAATTTTTCGTGAATTAAACCGGTTCATGAGAACATATTGCCACAACCAGCAACCCAAATGGATCGATTATCTTCACGATTTTCAGGAAATTGTAAACAATATGCCACATACTACGACAGAATACACCCCATACGAACTTATGTTTGGAAAACAGGAACAGAATGACCGGATTCGACCAATTCCTAAAGTAGCTATTAACAAAATAGACCTACAAAATAAAGTACGACAATCCTTACTCAATATAATGGACAAGGCAAGAAAAAGGAAAATATATTTTGACAATCGACTTGGAAAAATAAAAACATATAAAGTGAAAGACCAAGTTTTAGTAAAAACTCATCCTAAGGCTTCACTTATACAGAGGAAGAACACAAAATGGCAATTATTGTATCAAGGACCATTTGTGATTACCAAAATACCCCATCCAGGAACTTATGTTTTGAAGGATGTGAAGAATGGAAAGGTGAAAGGAATGTATCCTCATCACTTGTTAAAGCAATTTCATGATGACTGAAGATTTTGAATATTGAAAATACTATTCTTATCAAATAATATTGATTAGAGAATTTTCATTAAACCTATGAATCATACTTAGGATAGTTTCTTTTTTTTTGCAATTTAGTAGTTAGTTTTTCTTTTCAGGCATACTGTACGAGATATATGCAGACATTATGTATAGGTTTTCCACTGTAAGGATAAGTTTTCTTTTCAGTATGCAGAGAATTTAGCTATAGTATGAATGATTTCTTTTAAAAAATTTTTATTTAGTAGATAGTAATTTCAATCAGGTTTCACAATGCATAATGACCATGGGTTAGTGACTCAAATGAATCTGGTCTATGGCAAGATATTTTTTCTTATGTCAACTTAACAATCTCGATGTATGTTTGTATTTGCTTTTTTTACTCGCTGAGCTGAAGTCTTGCTGTTCGGAAGGGGTAACCCGTTCTCAGTTTTAAAAAGGACGCCTATTACTTTGTTTCAATCTTTTGTGATTAACATTGTCTTTATAATTGTACTATTGTTGTAACATACCTGTGTATGTAAATTATGTTATGTCAATTGTTACTCGCGAAGTTACCAACTGAGCAAATGCCTTTCAGTTATAAGCCCATCAACAAGTGTTAAAGTCCATCTGAAAGATGACGAGCATAAGTTGACACGGCAGCTCCAGTTGGATTTGTGTATAGTGCATTCTAGGGTTGTTGATAGAAATGAACACCTTACGACTTCCGAATATTTCGAATTCAGGACAGAGAATTAGAAAGAACTTTAGATTAGATTCTATTTCAGCTCAGCATAGATCAAACACCTTTTCCACGGAACTTACACTGACTCTTATTTTCATGTTAACCATATGCGGAAAACCATAATACCCACGAGGAGACGGTGAAATGGGAATAGAATTCAATCAGTTACCCGGAGATGACTGATAGAAGGGAATCGTAGATGGACGTAAACCAACGCGTCGACGGTTCACCTCAAGACACAGAAGATTAACAGTGTTGTGTTTCTTTTGTGAACAGTGTTTAAATTCATTTAAAAAAATCCATATTGTAAATATTTTTTTTTTATTTTCCATTGTAATTCAATTAATTTTCTTTGTAAATGAGAAATACGAGGATGGTAAATCTACCCCGAGGTTTTCCTTGGTTTTCCTTTGTGGGGCTTGGCCGAATGGCTAGATTATCCGTTTGAGACATCCCAAGGCGAGTGACAGAAGCTTTGAGTGATGATGAAAAAGGTTTCTGATCACATCTCATGCCATCCTCGACAAATGAATAAAAGCAAGCATGTAAGCTATGCATATATGCTGCATCAGGAATTCAGCACAGCCTTTGTCAGCAGTATATGCACCCAAATCTATAATTTACATTTAGATAGTCATTCACTAATACCAAAATATCATAAGAAATACAGTGGACATTAATACTCTAGTGAACTTTAATACAGCGTCATAAACAATCACCGATATAGTGTTGTGTGAATGCTCGTGTTTGTTTTTGCCCAAAAACGTTCGTCCACAAGAGGGGCATATATGATGTATCATGCAGCGTAACTTGCTGTGACAGTGCGAGAGAGAGACAAAGATACTGTTTATTACTCTGTGGCGGTCAGCGCTCACATAATTATTCTTAGGATATAGAGTTTTTTTGTTCTTGTTAAGAGTAATTTTAGTAGAAGAGAGCCATTCTTGTGATGTAAAAAAATCGACGCCATTGCGAGTTTTGATTCACATTGTAAAATATAAGTGCATATGGAAGGAAATCAGTTAATAGAACAATAAAATATTGTTCATTTCAAGAAGGTACGTCTTATTATACACCCAGCGATGTACTGCTATTGTGATTTACCAATAAACACCAGTTGAGAACAGTTCCGACGGGAGCGTTCAGTTCTAGTGAAATAGTTTGATGTTTTCTTCGGAAAAGAAGTCACTTCATGGATCATTCAAATCCACAATAGTAACTGGACAGTTCTCAGAACTGAAAGCAATCTGATTGCTATGCAACAGACCCCCGAAGAATATTTCTCCGTATTTTGGTTACCACTTTCAGCTCAACACGGTATCTGCAGCATCTGGAGCAGATTTCTACAACAGCGGAAGCGTGTAATCGCCATCAGTTTCACACACCGCCCTGTGTACGCTGTATGTATTTACCCACAACAGTGAACATACAGTTACTCACACAAATAGAAAGACAATACTAGGTGGTGTGGGGAAACATTTCAGTATAATGGCCCTGTAGAGCTAAACAGTAATTAGCCTAGTAAGAAAAGGAGTCGTTATAATATGTGCCTTTATGAACCGAACCAGTGGTAACTCACTGTGGTACGAGGGTTGAAGCTGTGTTGTTGGTGGGGTAGTAAATGACTTCAATAATGTAGAGGCTTTGGCAGTTTGCCAGTGCAAGGAAGCTTGCAATGATTCTGGTATAAAAAAGACATTGTTGTGATTAGCACTCATTTTTGCCATATAACTGCAAGTATTAAATAGCTTGAAACTCTAGGTTTGGTGTTGAATGAATCTATTCAGTTAATGATACAATTATTCTAGTGAACTCCTCATTGCTGGGCGTATTCCAAATAAAACTTAAAGAAAAGTTTGAAAACATTTTAAACACTAACCCAGGCTTCGAACTCTTGTGCCAAATAGATAGTTTTATTAATGGGCCACGTGAACTTTTACCAGAAGCAATAAGTGCCAACATAACATCCAAATTCAAATACTGTCCAGTTACCTCAGTTCTTGTAAAACAGTCCTTTTCCGCTTACAAAAATGTTTTGAGTGATCGAAGACAGAATCTTACTACTGAAAATTTGGAACAGCACTTGGTCATTTATGTTTACAACAGTAGAAAAATGTAAAATAAATTGTAAATGATGCTTTGGTCCAATAATAATAAAAATTAATGCTGTTCAAAAAAATTCATGACTGTACATTGTTTTTTTAATAAAATATTATGGATTTTTTGAGCGTGCCTCTCTGTGTGCAATATATCTTGAAGTTGGTCCTGTAGACATCGATTGTATCGCTGGATCTCACTCGCATTGAATCTGTTGTTACCGACAACAATAGCAAAGAAGGAACAATTCTTGATCATGGTGTGTGGCCCCATTTTGAAAATTTTTAGAAAATAATCCCAGAAAGGCCCCCTTCCTAACCTCTACCAGAAAGTATTCCTAAAATGATATCAGCATTCTAAATGTACCAATTTTTTACGTGGCAGGTGCTCTTCCTTGTAATTGATATCCACGGGTTCGACAAACATCATGCATGCAGTAACTACCATGTTTTTTTATTATTTGATGTTGCATATTTCGACACTTTTCATGCATATTTAAGGTTTCTATGATGCATATAATCCGGTTTCTAGTTATCAATGTCCATTACAGGGCAGTGACTGATAGATCACAAGATCTCACATTTTCTAATTATATGCACCTAAGATACAGACAGCCGTACCGTAGGTGCAACCACAATGGAGGAGTATTTGTTGAGAGGCCAGACAAACGTGTGGTTCCTGAAGAGGGACAGCAGCCTTTTCAGTAGTTGCAGGGGCAACAGCCTGGACGATTGACTGATCTGGCCTTGTAACACTAACCAAAATAGCCTTGCTGTTCTGGTACTGCGAACGGCTGAAAGCAAGGGGAAACTACAGCCTAATTTTTCCCGAGGGCATGCAGCTTTACTGTATGATTAAATGATGATAGTGTCCTCTTCGGTAAAATATTCCGGATGTAAAATAGTCCCCCATTTGGATCTCCGGGTGGGGACTACTCAGGAGGACGTTGTTATCAGGAGAAAGAAAACTGGCGTTCTACGGATCAGAGCGTGCAATATCAGATCCCTTAATCGAGCAGGTAGGTTAGAAAATTTAAAAAGGGAAATGGATAGGTTAAAGTTAGATATAGTGGAAATTAGTAAAGTTCGGTGGCAGGAGAAACAAGACTTTTGGTCAGGTAAATACAGGGTTATAAATACAAAATCAAATAGGGGTAATGCAGGAGTAGGTTAATAATGAATAAAAAAATAGGAGTGCGGGTAAGCTACTACAAACAGCATAGTGAACGCATTATTGTGGCCAAGATAGACACGAAGCCCACGCCAACTACAGTAGTACAAGTTTATATGCCAACTAGCTCTGCAGATGACGAAGAAATTGAAGAAATGTATGAGGAGATAAAAGAAATTATTCAGATAGTGAAGGGAGACGAAAATTTAATAGTCATGGGTGACTGGAATTCGAGAGTAGGAAAAGGGAGAGAAGGAAACATAGTAGGTGATTATGGATTGGGGCTAAGAAATGAAAGAGGAAGCCGTCTGGTAGAATTTTGCACAGAGCATAACTTAATCATAGCTAATACTTGGTTTAAGAATCATGAAAGAAGGTTGTATACATGGAAGAACCCTGGAGATACTAAAAGGTATCAGATAGATTATATAATGGCAAGACAGAGATTTAGGAACAGGTTTTTAATCGTAAGACATTTCCAGGGGCAGATGTGGACTCTGACCACAATCTATTGGTTATGAACTGCAGATTAAAACTGAAGAAACTGCAAAAAGGTGGGAATCTAAGGAGATGGGACCTGGATAAACTGACTAAACCAGAGGTTGTACAGAGTTTCAGCGAAAGCATAAGGGAACAACTGACAGGAATGGGGGAAAGAAATACAGTAGAAGAAGAATGGGTAACTTTGAGGGATGAAATAGTGAAGGCAGCAGAGGATCAAATAGGTAAAAAGATGAGGGCTAGTAAAAACCCTTGGGTAACAGAAGAAATATTGAATTTAATTAATGAAAGGAGAAGATATAAAAATGCAGTAAATGAAGCAGGCAAAAAGGAATACAAACGTCTTAAAAATGAGGTCGACAGGAAGTGCAAAATGGCTAAGCAGGGATGGCTAGAGGACAAATGTAAGAATCTAGAGGCTTATCTCACTAGGGGTAAGATAGATACTGCGTATAGGAAAATTAAAGAGACCTTTGGAGAAAGGAGAATATCAAGAGCTTTGATGGTAACCCAATTCTAAGCAAAGAAGGGAAAGCAGAAAGGTGGAAGGAGTATGTAGAGGGTCTATACAAGGGCGATGTACTTGAGGACAATATTATGGAAATGGAAGAGGATGTAGACGAAGATGAAATGGGAGATATGATGCTGCGTGAAGAGTTTGACAGAGCACTGAAAGACCTGAGTCGAAACAAGGCCCCCGGAGTAGACAACATTCCATTAGAACTACTGACAGCCTTGGGAGAGCCAGTCCTGACAAAACTCTACCATCTGGTGAGCAAGATGTATGAGACAGGCGAAATACCCTCAGACTTCAAGAAGAATATAATAATTCCAATTCCAAAGAAAGCAGGTGTTGACAGATGTGAAAATTACCGAACTATCAGTTTAGTAAGTCACAACTGCAAAATACTAACGCGAATTCTTTACAGATGAATGGAAAAACTGATAGAAGCCAACCTCGGGGAAGATCAGTTTGGATTCCGTAGAAATGTTGGAACACGTGAGGCAATACTGACCTTATGACTTATCTTAGAAGAAAGATTAAGGAAAGGCAAACCTACGTTTCTAGCATTTGTAGACTTAGAGAAAGCTTTTGACAATGTTGACTGGAATACTCTCTTTCAAATTCTGAAGGTGGCAGGGGTAAAATACAGGGGGCGAAAGGCTATTTACAATTTGTACAGAAAGGAGATGGCAGTTATAAGAGTCGTGGGGTATGAAAGGGAAGCAGTGGTTGGGAAGGAAGTGAGACAGGGTTGTAGCCTCTCCCCGATGTTATTCAATCTGTATATTGAGCAAGCAGTAAAGGAAACACAAGAAAAATTCAGAGTAGGAATTAAAATCCACGGAGAAGAAATAAAACCTTTGAGGTTCGCCAATGACATTGTAATTCTGTCAGAGACAGCAAAGGACTTGGAAGAGCAGTTGAATGGAATGACTAGTGTCTTGAAAGGAGGGTATAAGATGAACATCAACAAAAGCAAAACTAGGATAATGGAATGTAGTCGAATTAAGTCGGGTGATGCTGAGGGAATTAGATTAGGAAATGAGACACTTAAAGTAGTAAAGGAGTTTTGCTATTTGAGGAGCAAAATAACTGATGATGGTCGAAGTAGAGAGGATATAAAATGTAGACTGACAATGACAAGGAAAGCGTTTCTGAAGAAGAAAAATTTGTTAACATCGAGTGTAGATTTAAGTGTCAGGAAGTCGTTTCTGAAAGTCTTTGTATGGAGTGTAGCCATGTATGGAAGTGAAACGTGGATGGTTGGTTGGTTGGTTTGGGGAAGGAGACCAGACAGCATGGTCATCGGTCTCATCAGATTAGGGAAGGATGGGGAAGGAAGTCGGCCGTGCCCTTTCAGAGAAACCATCCCGGCATTTGCCTGGAGTGATTTAGGGAAATCACGGAAAACCTAAATCAGGATGGCCGGACGCGGGATTGAACCGTCGTCCTTCCGAATGCGAGTCCAGTGTCTAACCACTGCGCCACCTTGCTCGGTGAAACGTGGATGATAAATAGTTTAGACAAGAAGAGAATAGAAGCTTTTGAAATGTGGTGCTACAGAAGAATGCTGAAGATTAGATGGGTAGATCACGTAACTAATGAGGAAGTATTGAATATAATTGGGGAGAAGAGGAGCTTGTGGCACAACTTGACTAGAAGAAGGAATGGGTTGGTAGAACATGTTCTGAAACATCGAGGGATCACCGATTTAGTATTGGAGGGCAGCGTGGAGGGTAAAAATCGTAGAGGGACACCAAGAGATGAATACACTAAGCAGATTCAGAAGGATGTAGGCTGCAGTAGGTACTGGGAGATGAAGAAGCTTGCACAGGATGGAGTAGCATGGAGAGCTGCATCAAACCAGTCTCAGGACTGAAGACCACCACCACAACAACAACAACAACAACAACAACAACAACATGCACCTAAGAGCTTGGAAATTAAAGAAATGACAATCTGATTGGAACACTAGCAGCCATTTAAGGTATGTGTACAGCCCATTTCCAATTATAGTAACACATCTATGTGTGGATGTGAAGAGCAAGATTCCACTGAACATGTCTTTTCAGTTGCCCCATTCAAAGGCAGAGATGAAATGCAGACAGACTGTCATTTGCAAAACAATTTTAAAAGACTGAAATCTATGGACTACATGTTAATTTAATTGCACATCAACTTTTACTCTGTAAGACCAAGTGGACACCCTGAATGTCAGACTAGTGTCTGTATCTGAAGAGCAAAGTAGGTGATGACTATGAAGTGTTTCCCCTATAGTAAAGAATGTTAGTCACAACTGAAATGTAACTGAGAGGAATTATAAAAATAAAATAAAATGAGAATATAAAAAATTTTGCAAGCTTGCATTGGCCACTCACGAGTATGTGTAAACTCGAGGCTTGCTGCAGCAGGCACATACTAGTGGGGCAATGCAGAACAGTTTATGTTGAAGTTATTCAGCAAACCTTGAGATCTGCTGAGGCTGCCGGTAACAACCGAGTAATTTAAGTTGACAAATAGTCACTTAGGTCTTTAAATTTTGTCTTTTTATTCCATGTTGTTTTTTTTTTTTTTTAATTTTATTTTCAATACTATTTTGTTTCTTCATTATGTATGAACAACTAGCTTAGGAGCTGCTGCTTTGCTCGTGTGGATTGTATGACCTGCACAGATTTTTGTTTTGTTTTTGCTTTTCTTTAATTGAATTTGAATATTGTAACAACCATTGCTCCTGTGTAAATCTACCCACTGCACAAAACAGTATTTAGTCTATACAAACTAAGCTGCAGACAGGGTATTAAAATTTAATAAATCAATTCTTCATATAGCAATACCAGAGAAGAAAAGTTGCTACTCATCATATAGCAGAGATGATGAGTCGCGATAGGCACAACAAAAAGATTCACACAATTTTAGCTTTTGGCCATAAAGGCCTTTGTCAGCAGTAGACACACATACACATACACACGCAAACACACACACACGCAAATGCAACTTGCACACACGTCTGCAGTCTCAGAGCTGAAACCACACTGCGAGCAGCAGCACCAGTGCATGATAGAAGTGGCGACTGGGTGGGGTAAGGAGGAGGCTGGGGCGGGAAGGGGGAGGGATAGTATGGTGGGAGTAGCGGACAGTGAAGTGTTGCAGTTTAGATGGAGAGCAGGAGAGAAGGTGCAGAGGGTGGAGGGGGTAAGTAGCAGAAAGGAGAGAAATAAAAAGAAATTAAAAGACTGGGTGTGGCGGTGAAATGAAAGCTGTGTAGTGCTGGAATGGGAACAGGGAGGGGGCTGGATGGATGAGGACTGTGACTAACGAAGTTCGTTAGTTCTTTTTATTTCCCTCCTTTGCGCTACTTACCCCCTCCCTGCTCCGCACCTTCTCTCCTGCCCTCCGTCTAAACTGCAATACTAAACTGTCCGCTACTCCCACCATACTATCCCCCCCCCCCCACCCCAGCCTCCTCCTTACCCCCACCCAGTCGCCACTCCCATCATGTACTGGTGCTGCTGGTCGCAGTGTGGTTCCAGCTGCAGACGTGTGTGCGAGTTGTGAGTGTGTGTGTGTGTGTGTGTGTGTGTGAAAGCTACAATTGTGTGAATCTTTTTGTTGTGCCTATCGTGACTCGGCATCTCCACTATATGGTGAGTAGTAACTTTCCTTCTCTGGTATTGTTACATTCCACCCTGGATTTTCCATTGTTTAATTCTTCATATAGGATTTGCAAACTTTTTATGAATTTAACAGAATTTATATATTCTTACACACATTGTTCATGTGCAAATCCGACAATATAGATACAGTGTACCTGGTTATCTCAAGCGGATATTTCAGTACATGGAATACCATTTGACGACTGTATCTATTTCATCATCAGTAATGATTAATTTGCGTAGTAATTACAACAAAAATTATTTTATAACCATATATTATGCCTACTTGAAAATTAATGTATTAAAGTTCTGTCTATTTTTCTAAGCAATTCTGACAAAGGACTTGTCATTGTGACTGCTATATAGCTTTCTTTGGTTTAGTTCACAAATTGCAACACCTTCTAAGCTTTTCACACAAATTAAGGCCACAGAACCATGATCTTTTCCAAATTTACTTCGGACCAAAGAACATTTCTGGTAGCTGGAGAAGGAGTAGGTTATTGTTACTTCTGCCTTTTGAGTTTCTGGTGTGATTTCATAGAAACTTTCATACCCTAACACACATTTCTTTATTTCTAACCAAGAAGATAAACACCAATTTTTATAGGTTTAGCTTTAAAATACTATAATATAATGAAATATTTTCATGAAAATTTTCATCCAATTTCACACCCACAGGGGCTGAATTTTCAAAAACACTGAAACAGGTACTTCTTTTTATTTATAACTGAGAAGCCAAATAAAAATTTTCATAGATTTAACTCTAAAAATGCTTTCGTAATAAAACAACAGAATATAGTGGATAGACACAACAAAAAGACGGCTAAACATGTAACCTTTCAGTCTAAACACACAAGCAAACACAACTTATCACATAACCACTATCTCTGGCTGGCCTCCACAGCCATAGACAGTAGATGTGTGTATGAGCTTACTTGTTTAGTAGTCTTTTCGTTGTACCTGCCTGCGACTCAACATTTTCATAATAAATATTTTCATAAAACTTTTCATCCTATTTCATCCCTTTACTGGCTGAATTTGCTAAAACACGTATTCCCTGCCAACTGAAGTCAAACGCCAATTTTCATAGAAGCAGCTTTAAAAATGCATTAGTAGCTCTTTAATAACGATTTATTAAAAACAAAAAAAAAATCTTTCATGCACTCTTTCACCTCCTTAGGTATGGAATTCCGAAAAATCTCTTCTTAAAAGATGCTTACAGTATCTGGCCAACACCTTCACCAAATTTCAAGTTTCTATCCTTACCAGTTTGGACTGAGCGTTGATGAGAGAAGCAGACAGGACACTTCCTTTTATATATAGAGATAGTTGCTATTATCAACCCTCCTCCCCCCCACCCCTCTCTATCCTAAAGTACTCCTTCCTGATCTCTCTGTCCATCTCCTCCTCTCCCCTATCTTTGTTTATCCCTCCTCCTCCATCTATATTTCTCCACCCCCTCTTCTCTCTTCCATCTGCAGCTTCCCCCCCCTCTACGGTCATTCACCTTCCTAGATAAATTGGTTGGGATCATTGACATACAAGGTATGAGAGAGAGCTCTTCTGCTGCTGGAGCTGAGATAGTAGCTTCATCTGAAAGTTTATTAGAGTGTTGTACAAAAAACTGAACTAAGCCAGCCAAAACACACACACACACACACACACACACACACACACACACACACACACACACACACACACACAGAGAGAGAGAGAGAGAGAGAGAGAGAGAGAGAGAGAGAGAGAGCTTCATTTGTAAAAAAAATTGGTCCCAGTGCTGTGATCTTCCAGAGGATGTTTTTGAAAATTAGACTTGTTAAAATGTCATTTTGACACTTTTCTGAGCATTTTAAAATTGTGAATACACTTATCAATTTAACTTCAGGAAAAGTTCTATCGTGCTACACCCCAAAACTTGCAGTTCAGTTTTTTTTGTTTTTTTGTCAGTGGTACCAGTACGGCATACTGGTGTGTGCGGTCACAAATCAAGCAGTATATATTAAAAAGTATGTAACCTATGTCCATACCTACGTTTATTAAACTATCGTTACAAAATTTGAAGTAAATCAATCAAGAACTTTTTGAGACTTTTGCTAACAATGTTTTATCTGTCCAAATATTTATTAGAGTATCTGGCAAAAGTTTGAAGTAAATCGATCAAGAACTTTCCAAGACTTTTTGGAAAAACCTCTCCCCTTTTTATGGTATATATATTTAAAAAATTGAAGCCTAGCTACGTCTAAACATAAAAAATGAAATAAATCAGTGAAGAACTTTGAGACTTTTGCTAGCAACCTTTCTCATTTGTATAATATAAGAGGCATTCGAAAATAAACTAGCCAGAGGCATTATTACAGAAACCAGTACCTGTATGTTAGAAGTATTGACCCTGGCTGTTGAGACACTCGTCCCTCTGTGACACAGGGTGGTGAACGGCTGTCTCATAAAATTCCCGGGGCTGTGATGTTAACCAGTTCCGCATGTACAGCTGGACGTCATCATCTAGGTGAATTGTTTGCCCTTCAGAGCCTTTTTAAGGGGACCAAAAATGGCGTAATCACAGGGAGAGAGGTCCGGACTGTATGGAGGGTGGCCAAGAACCTACCATTTGAATTTCTTCAGGAGTGCCGCGACTCTGATGACTGTATGAGGCTTTGCGTTGTCGTAGAGCAGAACGACCCCATTGGTGAGATTGCCTGGTCATTTAGATTTGATTGCTTGGCAAAGGGTGGTCATGGTTTGCGAATAACACTGGGCATTCACTGTTGTCCCCTGCTGAATGAAGTGAATCAGAAGGGAGCCATCTTGGTCAAAGAAGAATGTCAGCATAACCTTTACTGCACTCGTGTGGATAGCCTTGGCTTTTTTTGGTGGTGGTGACCCTGGATGCTTCCACTGAAGACTTTGTCGTTATGATTCTGGTTTGAAGTGATGACACCACTCGGGCCAGGAACGCATTCCCTTCCAGAGCATAGCGTTGCATACAAGCAAGACAGTGGGCCATTCAACATGCTTCCTGGTGTGGTTGAAGACTGTGGGGCACCCACTGGGCACACACTTTGCACATGTGCAGTCGTTCCTTCATAGCGGTGTAAACACTTCTGTTGCTCAATCTGGCTGCGACGGCTATGGCTTTCACTGTCACTTAGTGGTCCTAAGTAATACAGTGTGGTGCTCCATACCATGCATCATCAGCTAACGACTCCCGTTCTTCCTTGAAGCGTTTGTGCCATGCTTTGACCCTTGCAAAGGACACGCAGAGTGCACCGTACACTTGTAACATGCGTTGATGAATATCTGTTCCTCCTCCTCCTTCCACTGTCAGAAAACGAACACCACCTCTTGGCTCTTCTTTTGACGCCTCCATGTCACTGCTTGCAATGAGACTGGCAGCATTGGATGATTGATGCATGCTGCTGCTAGCTCTGTATAGTCACGTGACATGCACATTTGCCCTCTAGCAACAGGCTGTGAACTTCCACACACTGGTCGGAACCACACCTTGTTACGCATGCCACGACATTACCATCCTGTCACTGGTTTCGCATTCCCGACTCCAACTTGTTTATTTTTGAACATCCCTTATATATATGTACTTCTATACCGTATATACACTGATGGGGAAAAAAATCACAACACCAAGACATAAATAATGTAGAGTACCAAAACTTTGGGAATACATTTGTCTAGGTAACATACATAAGTGATTAATATTGCAAGATTAGTTTACAGTGAGTGCGAGATAAACAATTGTAAATGTGAAATGCTGGTATATTAATGATCAGTGTAATTCCAAGAATGTTGAATATAAGCACGCAAATGTGCATGCAATATTTTGTACAGGTGCCAGATGTCAGTTTGTGAGAATTAAGTTCCATCCCTGCTACACTTGGTCGGTCAATACAGGGACAGTTACAGCTGTTTATGGATGACTCTGAAGTTCTCATCCAATTATGTCCCTTGTGCTTGATTGGAGACATGTTGGGACATCATTGAGTTACAACAACAGCGCGAGGGTGAGTGCTATCCTGTTGCGAAACACCCCTGGAATGCCATTCACAAATGGCAGCACAAGAGACTGAATCATAAGAATGATGTTAAAATCTGCAGTTTGGGTGCATGGGATATCCATGGATCACTCCTGCTGTCATATGCAATTACACCCCAGACCATAACTCCAGGTGCAGGTCCAGCGTGTCTAGCACACAGACAGGTTGGTTGCGGGCCCTCAACTGGCCTCCTAAACAACACACAGCCATTACTGGCACCAATGCAGAACCAGCTCTCATCAGAAAACACAACAGATCTCCACCCCACCCTCCACTGAACTTTCTCTCGACACCACAGAAACCGCAAATGGCGGTGCTTTGGGATCAGTGGAATGCACGCAACAGGGCATCTGGTTCAGAGCAGTCCTTGAAGTAACCAATTTGTAACAGTTTGTTGTGTGTGGTGCCAACTGGTGCTAAAATTGCTGCTGCAGATGCAGTACGATAGGCAGATGCACACGTCGAACATGATGGTCTCCCCTCTCAGTAGAGCCACCTGGCTGCCAGGAGCCCTGTCTTCTTGCGACTGGACATTCTCGTGACCACTGCTGCCAGCAATCGTGTACAGTGTCTACATTACTGCCAAGCCTTTCTTCACTATCGCAGAAGGAACAGGCAGCTTCTTGTAGTCCTATTACATGACATCGTTGAAACTCAGTGAGGTGCTGATAATGGCGTCTTTGTCACGTTCTAGACATTCTTGACCAACATCAGCTTGCCACATCAGATCTCAAAGTAACTAATGCTCACAACCATTACAGCGAGTATTAAAGCTGATTTGCATCCCCATAGTGGCGTTACTAGAACTACTCTTATGCAAAAGGTATGAAATTTAAATAGACATTATCTTTCACATGTAGAAACATACCTAACAACTTTTGCTTGTACTGTACAACTCCTCCTTGGTATCGCATTTTTTTTTTTTTTTTCCAGCATTGTATTTAAAAAGTGTTGCCTGTATCTGTCAGAACATTTATGAAAAAATTATGTAAAAGTCTGAAGTAAATCGGTCATTAATGTCTCAAAATTTCTCATAACAGTGTTAAACTATGACTTGTCTTTATATAGCGTTATAGAGAAAGCACTGTTATTGAATATATGCAACCTGTTAGTCTGTTTCTAGATAATAGATCCATAATTTTTGGCAATGAATTTTAATTGAATTGCATCTAGCATGGTATTTGAGAGATTGCGCTGACTTGATAAGTTCGTAAGAGACAAAAGTGTCACACTGATAATAAATGAAAAACATCAACTGGGTCTTTTTTTTTTTTTTTTTTTATGATGACCAATTTCGATCTGACTAGCAGATCATAGTTGAGAAAAAGGAAGAATGTGGCAAGACAGTGTAACAATTACCTAAGTGTAACACTATAAAAATTACTGATAATGGTGTATTAGCAGATGGGGGAGTTAAACAATGAATTGGGATGCGTGTGTTTATTTCACACTTTCTGTCTTAGGAAATTTATAAACACACATTAAAATGTATAATGTATAATTTACAGTGAGGTTGGCACCTGCTCATGATTATGTTTGGAGTTTGTGGGGGCTCAATGGCAATTTCATCAGAGCCCTTATACACTCATGCACTCTAATCAATCACACCATCACTCTCTCTTACATGCTCTAAAACAACGGAGAAAGAGTGAATGTAGCTGTATGTGATTAAAACACAAGTAAAACGACAAGGGAGGTAAAAGAAAGGCACAGGCAAACGTCACTGGCTGACTACTTACAAGGAATGTGGGTGAGCCACATACCCTGTTAACACTTACTTAAAAGAGAGGGCAGGTCCGTCCGCAAATCCAACGCAGCCTGCTAGTCGGACAATACAACACAATCCAATAAAATGTGGCACACAGTGATTTGCATGCCACAAGCACCACATACTGGAGGGTCCTCTTGCCGCAGCAAGAAACCACATGTCATAGGGCTGTGGCCTATGCGAATACAAGTACAGAGGACCTCATCCCATCAACGTCACTGGAAGGAGGTATGCCACAGCCACATTATGGCTTTACTAGATGAAGCTTATTGTCTGTCATTTACAGCCACTCATCCTCCCACCGACGCAAGACTCTTTAGCTCAACAGCAAGGTTATTGCACGCAAGGGATGGCACATTGAAATACCTGAGGATCAGGACACCCCTCCTTTGCACGAGATCCACCTTTTCATTCCCTGCCAGTCCCATGTGCCCTGGAAACCACCACAAAGACACCTCCTTCCCCAGTCGTCATAGTTGTAGGAGGGCACCCTGGATATTCTTGACTACCTTATCTGCTGTGTCCAAATGTTTCAGAAAATGCCACAAGCACCACATGCTGGATGGTCCTCTTGCCACAGCAAGAAACCATGTGGCTGGCTTTCAGACCCTCAAGTGTGGCAACCACGACAATTTGGAGTCAAAAATTAGACTCAGAAACTTCAACCAAGACTCTAAAATATAGGCTAGTGTACCTCATACACAAGTCAGGTAAATTAAATATATGGCGAGGACAATTAAAATGAATGAAAACACACACACACACACACACACACACACACAACTTATCTGCAGAAAACTGAAATTCCATCTTTGCAGCACACTCCTCTAACTTCTGAAATGCAAGCTGCAACAAACGGCTTGCTGTTGCAACACTGCACAAAAATGGAATGCTGTACAGAATTCTTTACCATAGACGTGACACTGTTTATGGCTTTGGCAAAGAGGGTAACACTTAAAACATTGCCCTGAGCAACACCATTCTCCTGCTCAAATCGACCTGACAGTGTCACCAAATCGAGTCTTAATCAACCGCTGAGACAGGAAATACTTTAAGGAAATGAGGAGGTGGCCACAAACGCTCCATTAATGAATTTGCGTGAGAATACTGTGCCTGCAAGTAGTGTTATATGTCTTACTGATATCAAAGAAGATGCCCATACAGTGATGTTTACACAGGACAGACTGCTAAATAGCCACCCGTAGCAGGGTCAGGTTGTTGACAGTGGACCAAAATCTCTGGAATCCACACTCAGAATGGCTAAGGAGTTGCCTGGTCTCTAACAACCAGACCAGATGATGGTTAACCATTCGCTCCAAGGCCTTTCCTGTACAGCTTGTCAAGGTAATACTCCTGCAACTACTGGGAGATGTGCGGTCTTTCCCTGGTTTGAGAAGTATCAGAATTGCCTCTCCCCATGAGTTGGGAAGTTGCCTGTTTGCAATATGAGATTAAAACATTCGAGAGGGATTTCCATTGACGCCACTGGCAAATGTCACAGCATACAGTACCAGACCTGGTCATGACCAGGTGCAGTCTCAAGATTCTCTGACAGTGCCGATTCCAGCTCCCAGGACTCAGAACTGTTGGATTTGAAGTCCAACTTGGCCCTCTCTACTGTCGCATGGTAGCGATGAAATGCCAGATCCTGGCTTGCATTGGCAGTAGGTTTTGCAAAATGCCAGCATTTGAGTAATATCACCGACATTGTTAGGAGAAACCTCTGTTTCAGTACTGCTGTTATTGGTAGACAACTGTGTTTACTGGAAATCCTTCAGATGGCTTCCATATTTTCGTAAAACAAGTGGAATGGTTAACAGAGTCCAGGAAAGCTTGCCATGACCTTTTCTTGTTCTCCTTAATTATGCATCAAGCCTTGGGTCTTGAGACTGAAGGATATGAGATTGTCTGCTGTCAGTCGGTATTTAAATCGTCTTAGAGCTGCATGTCTGTCCCAGATTGCTGAACTGCGCTAATCTGTCCACCAAGGTACAGGTCGTCTCCTAAGATGATCTGAGGACTCTGGAATGGATAAGTCAGCAACATTATGGATCACTCATGTGATGTGGTCCACCCATTTCTGGATGCTGTTGTGATGTTAAACACAGCCAGCTCTCTGAACTGCATCCAGTTAACCCTGTTGACCATCCACTTTGGTGGGTTCTGTTGAAGCAATCCTCCATCCAGTAGGTTAATGGGCACAGAGAGAGTTTGATGGCTGAGAATAATCCAGTAGCAGCACAAAAATGAGTGGGAGTATCAGCGTTTAGGATGCACAGATTTTGGAATGTCATGAGGCCCTCCCAAACCCGACCCCCATAAGAAATGATGAGCACTGAAGTCTCCCAAGAGGAGAAACAGACAGGGGAGTTGTTCCACAAGATTAGTCTCACAGTCTAATGCATCAGAAGGAGATAAACACAGTGAGCAAACTGTGATTCTCTGACACGTGTGAATTTCAACTGCAACTGCTTGCAGGTCAGTAAGCCAAGGGAAGGGCAGAGGAGGTGTGCACTTTATTTACAAATACAACACATCATCTCCCTTGGCTCTTTCCCCAGTCAGGTCATCCTTGCAATAGACTGTATAGCCCCATAGGACAGGGGCATCAGACGCTTTAAAATGTGTTTCCTGCATACAGAAGCACACTGTGCTAGGAGCTTCAGTTCCTCCTTGTGTGTCCTCAACACATTAACATTCCACTGGAGGACATGAGACATTTATCAAGGGGGTTTCACTTTGGCGCTGTCTTTCAGCCTGGGAGAGGAGCCACCGTATGAAGAGGCTCAGCTTTGGTGCAAGATGCATGCCCCAGTCTGAGCAGGGAGCTCCCCAACAGCAGCAACCACAGCCTTGTCAGAGGTCCTGGATGGAGGTATGGGCTTAGAAATAGCTGCAGCATCAAAATAACTGCAGCAGAACAAGTGCATTGGAAGATGCAGGTACTAGTGCTGACACTGGCAACTTCCATTTGTATAGCAGCATCAGTATGAGGGACTGGCTGTTTAAGAACATATGCAAAGGAGGTAGCAAATGTTAGGGGCTGCACGGCCTTATAGATATTTTTGGTTTCTCCATACAAGATATGTTTCGTTGGTTTTATTTCCTGTTTCTTTGTTTCTTCAACGAAGACACTGCAGTCCCTACTCCAGGCAGGGTGATCACTGTAGCAGTTGACACACTACACAGCAGATGAACAATTGACTCCTTCACGAACAGCCTTCCCACATATGCCCCAGTGGCTTCTCCTTTATCTGACAGCAGTGTGCCCAAAGTACTGGCACTTAGAACAGCACATTGGCTTCAGGAAACAAGGCCACACACTGAGGTGAAGGAAATGTGCCTTGATATGCTCTGGAAGTTTCATGCTATTCAATGCCAGTATAAGAGGGTCCAATTTCACTAGATCGCCATACACCCTTTTCATTATATTTTGTACATCAAAAATGCATTCTTGGGCACACTCATTTTTCAATTCTTCTTTGGGAATGTCAAAGAAACACATTTCCTGTAGTTCAACACGTTGTGCAGTTCTGTCTCTATTGCTTATTCTCTAAGACATTTTGCTTTTTGGAGGTTAACTGCTTACTGGGAATTAGAAGTTTCCACTAATGATGCACCATTTCACAAGTGGTTTCACCAACTTTAAAGAACCACGGATTCCCTCCAAGCCCTTTTGGATATAGAAAGGAGAATGGCAAAATCTTTTCAGAACTACCCTCTTTCCGCCTGAAGATGAAAAACGCATTCTGGGCAGCAGTATGTGTTCTGTTACTATAAATACCACCACTCTGAGTAAGTCCAGAATCAGGAGGACTGGCAACACAAACCCCCTTGTTCGATTGGGTGTTTTTACCTACCAGCAATCCACCTTTTCCACTGGGAGAAGGCAGAGGGAACTTCAAAGGTTCCATACCAGTACCACAAGCAGCTAGGGAAATGAAAGTCCATCGAGACACGAGCCCCGCATGCCTAGGTAAGCCTTATATAACTGAGGTGCGGCAGGTTCCACAGAGGCTGACTGCGAATGACTATTCCACCTCAACAGCCAGGCATCTTGGCGCGCAGCGCACCTTAAGACTGAGAGTTTTTTTTTATGGAGGTTTTTATCATCCTCATTTTATTTCCCTGTGGCACAACATTCCACCGCCGCATGGTAGCCACTGAAGCATGCTCAGAGCTTATAGTGACAGAAGACTGGCAGTGCTTACCAGTCCCCAGTTCAGGAACCCTGGGCTCACCAAGCCCATAATGAGCCAATTAATGCTGAGCCCCTGATGGGAGGTTGGTTACTAAATTTATATTTTTACTTTTATCTTTTACTGAAATGTATTAGGTTGAAATAATAATAATAATAATAATAATAATAATAATAATAATAATAATAATCTTTCCTTTCTCAGATGTTATGTCTGGTTAAAAATGGAAAGTGACGTGGACCTTGATCAAGCGTCACTTCCTTTTAACTGTACGGTATATGTTACATTGCATTTAGGAACTTTCGGGTAATTGAACATGTATCAATAATTACAGATTTCTGTAGTTGTATATATATATATATATATATATATATATATGTTTGGATGTAGCTGTATTGCGTTGATGTACTGGTGGATATTGTGTGGTATGACTCCTGTAATTGATAGTACAATTGGTATAATGTCAACTTTATCCTGATGCCACATGTCCTTGACTTCCTCAGCCAGTTGGCTGTATTTTTCAATTTTTTTCTCCTGTTTTCTTCTGTATATTTGTTGTATTGGGTATGGTATTTCAATTAGTTGTGTTAATTTCATCTTTTTATTGGTGAGTATGATGTCAGGTTTGTTATGTGGTGGTGTTTTATCTGTTATAATGGTTCTGTTCCAGTATAATTTGTATTCATCATTCTCCAGTACATTTTGTGGTGCATACTTGTATGTGAGAACGTGTTGTTTTATAAGTTTATGTTGTAAGGCAAGCTGTTGATGTATTATTTTTGCTACATTGTCATGTCTTCTGGTGTATTCTGTATTTGCTAGTATTGTATATCCGCTTGTGATGTGATCTACTGTTTCTATTTGTTGTTTGCAAAGTCTGCATTTATCTGTTGTGGTATTGGGATCTTTAATAATATGCTTGCAGTAATATCTGGTGTTTATTGTTTGATCCTGCATTGCAATCATGAATCCTTCCGTCTCATTGTATATATTGCCTTTTCTTAGCCGTGTGTTGGATGCGTCTTGATCGATGTGTGGCTGTGTTAGGTGATAAGGGTGCTTGCCATGTAGTGTTTTCTTTTTCCAATTTACTTTCTTCGCATCTGTTGATGTTATGTGAGCTAAAGGGTTGTAGAAGTGGTTATGAAATTGTAATGGTGTAGCCAATGTATTTATATGAGTGATTGCTTTGTGTATTTTGCTAGTTTCTGCTTGTTCTATAAAGAATTTTCTTAAGTTGTCTACCTGTCCATAATGTAGGTTTTTTATGTCGATAAATCCCCTTCCTCCTTCCTTTCTGCTTAATGTGAATCTTTCTGTTGCTGAATGTATGTGATGTATTCTATATTTGTGGCATTGTGGTCGTGTAAGTGTACTGAGTGCTTCTAGTTCTGTGTTACTCCATTTCAGTACTCCAAATGAATTGGTCAATATTGGTATAGCATAAGTATTTATAGCTTTTGTCTTGTTTCTTGCTGTCAATTCTGTTTTCAGCATTTTTGTTAGTCTTTGTCTATATTTTTCTTTTAGTTCTTCTTTAATATTTGTACTATCTATTCCTGTTTTTTGTCTGTATCCTAGATATTTATAGGCGTATGTTTTTTCCATCACTTCTACGCAGTCACTGTGGTTATCCAATATGTAATCTTCTTGTTTAGTGTGTTTTCCCTTGACTATGCTATTTTTCTTACATTTGTCTGTTCCAAAAGCCATATTTATATCATTGCTGAATACTTCTGTTATCTTTAGTAACTGGTTGAGTTGTTGATTTGTTGCTGCCAGTAGTTTTAGATCATCCATGTATAGTAAATGTGTGATTTTGTGTTGGTATCTTCCAGTAATATTATATCCATAATTTGTATTATTTAGCATGTTGGATAGTGGGTTCAGAGCAAGGCAGAACCAGAAAGGACTTAATGAGTCTCCTTGGTATATTCCACGCTGAATCTGTATTGGCTGTGATGTGATATTATTTGAATGTGTTTGGATATTAACTGTGGTTTTCCAATTTTTCATTACTATGTTTAGGAACTGTATCAATTTAGGATCTACTTTGTATATTTCCAATATTTGTAGTAACCATGAGTGGGGTACACTATCAAAAGCTTTTTTGTAATCAATGTATGCATAGTGTAGCGACCTTTGTTTGGTTTTAGCTTGATATGTCACCTCTGCATCTATTATCAGTTGCTCTTTGCATCCTTGTGCTCCTTTGAAGCAGCCTATTTGTTCTTGATTTATAATTTTGTTCTGTGTTGTATGTGTCATTAATTTCTGTGTAATGACTGAAGTTAATATTTTGTATATTGTTGGTAGGCATGTTATGGGGCAATATTTTGCTGGGTTTGCTGTGTCTGCTTGATCTTTAGGTTTCAGATAAGTCATTCCTTGTGTAAGAGTATCGGAGACTGTGTATGGGTCTGCAATGTAACTGTTAAATAATTTAGTTAGATGTGAATGTGTTGAGGTGAACTTCTTTAGCCAGAAATTTGCTATTTTATCTTTTCCAGGGGCTTTCCAACTGTGCATAGAATTAATTGCTCGGGTGACTTTATGTTGCAAAATTATCACTTCAGGCATTTGTGGTATCATCTTGTAAGTGTCTGTTTCTGCTAGTATCCACTGTGCATGTCTGTTATGTTGTACCAGGTTTGACCATATGTTGCTCCAGAAGTGTTCCATGTCTGTTATGTTTGGTAGATTGTCTATTTTAATGTGTGTGTTATCTATTGTCTGGTAAAATTTCTTTTGGTTTGTGTTTAATGTTTGGTTTTGTTTCTTTCTATTTTCACTTTTTTTGTATCTTCTAAGTCGTTTGGCCAATGCTTGTAATTTCTGCTTCTTTTCATCTAATTTCTCTATTGCTTCTTGTTGTGAGATTTTACCTAACCTTTTTCGTTTTTGTCTGATATTTCATTTCTTATAAATTGTGTTAGCTGTCCGATGTCTCTTCTCAGTTTTTCTATTCTGATCTGTAGCCTGTGTTGCCATGCTGGTTTTGTGGATTTCTTCTGTGTGTTGGTTGGTTCTTATCTCTGCCGAGTGTGTATATTTAGTGTAGTGAGTGCTCCTATATAAACCAGTAGTTGTAACTCTTCCATAGTTGTATTGTCATTTATTTTGTTGTGTATGATTGTGTTGATAGTTGTTGTTGTTGTTGTTTCGACTTGTGGGTTATTTGGTGGTCTATGCAAGAATGGTCTAATGTCTGCATTTGTGTCTTTGTATTCTATATATGTCAGCTGAAATTTTTCTTCTGTATCTAACGTGTGTCACTTCGTGTTCTATTTGTGCTTGTTCTGGTGGCTGTCTTAAGATTTTGTTTTCCTCCGATTGTTTAATTGATGCGTGTTGTTCTTTGTTTGTTTGCTCTAGGATGTTTGAGTCCATTACTGTATTTTCTTCTTCTTCTTCTTCTTCTTCTTCTTCTTCTTCTGATTGCACATTATTTTGTTCCAGTATTTGTTGTACTTGGTGTTTGATGTTTTCTAATTCTGACTGGGGTGTCCTGTTATTTTTGATTATTATACGGATCTGATCAGCTAGTCGTTGTTCTGTTAAAAACTTAATTCTGGGTATCTGGTAATAAATGTTGTGTATACTTGTGATTTGTATCCAGTTGTGTTGGTTCCTAAGTTTGTTGCTTGGTAATAACAGAACATGAGATGTCGGTTAACTTCATCTGACCATCTCATCCTCTGTCTCTGTTTTCCTTCTAGAGTGGTTGCAGGAAGCATATCCTGCAAAACACCTCTATTTGGATTTAAATCATTTTCCGTGTGGCTAGCAGTGTCGTTACCATTGTGGATGGGCATAGGGTTCAAGCGTCACCCCCCCGACCATGACAGCGCTTGTCCGAGGCTTCATTAGTTCTGTCCTGAACCAACTAACCACACTAAAAGGGGTTATTATTATTATAAGGAAGCGATCTAGGCAGGGGTTTTCATTCATTATACCAATGGATAGCACAGTTTCCTTAGACACGCTTTAAGTTACGCATCACACTGATAAGTTACACTACAGGAATAAAAATAAAGTCAAATGGCGGAGCATAAATACTGATTACCACAAGATCCTGTAGTTGGTCTACTTATATTCATAACCTATATAAATTAATTTTCAATGGATTGTTGAAAATCTGTAGGGTTTGCTGCTGACGAAGTTATTAATCTGGTGCTCATCCTTATGAGGGCTGCCCAGAAAGTAATGCACTGCATTTTTTTCTTCAACAATTCTTTGTTGAACGTAATGAGAATTACACATACGAAATAATGGTGTTTTATCTACACACCATATTTTTCTACATAATCTCCATGCCGTTCTACGGCCTTCCTCCAGCGCAAAACAAGGGCATGTATGTCCTGCCTGTGTCAATCCTTGTCCTGGTGGTGGAGCCAGTACTTCACTGTGTGAATCACCACCTCATCATCCTCAAAATGTCTTCCACAAATGGCATCCTTTAATGGCCCAAAAATAAGTGAAAGTCCAAGGGGGTAGATAAGGGCTGTTCTCTGCAGTGAGAAATTCAATGACTGCATGTTGCTTGTAATGTACATCACCTACAGTAGTAACACGATTCACATTTCCGTCGCACTTCACCTAGTGTAGACCGGGAACTGTCTGCTAGACCTGCCCGATGTGAACTGACTGGGTCCGGCCCGTGCTGCCAGAGTTGTTGTTGTTGTTATGCCAGCAGAGGTCGCGTCCGAATTCTCGCGTGCCCTCTGGTGGACGGGACTCTACTTGCAGCAACTACTGTCCGTGACGCGCCGTGCCAATGTGCACCTCCCGCGATCTTTCTGGTGGCTACAGCACTCCTCCTCCTTCGGGGGGTGCAGCCACTGTGATCCACTGCGTCGGAAGGTGGAGCGTCGGGCCAGAGTGATGACCTCCACATCCATTGGATGGCCGGAGTCGAGGGGATCTGCCAACCCTCGAGCCGGAACCTTCGAATACGGCTGGAAGTGAACCACACGAAGAGGCCCCCGTCGTCCCACAACTGGAGCCCGGGACAGAACGAGTAACAAGCTGTCGAACGCCGGATCCTGTTCCACCTCGGGAGGGTCAAGACCCAGTGGCGGGGACGAAGGGGAAGGGACAACCCCAGGTGAACCAGCCTCCTGAGAAACCGGGCCTGCTAGGGGGGCCGACTCTCGCTGTGGCATCTCGAACGATGGTGATGCCGGTCCTGGAGCTACTGGAGGCTGCCAAGGCTGAGAACCATCGCAGTGCGGCAGAGTCACAGCGGGGAGAGGAGGTAACGTCCCCTGTGAAACCAACACAGGTGTCGGCAATGGGGAAGCCGGTGTCCGAGAGATCGGAGGGTGGGTGCCCGAACGTGGACGTAGCTGATTTTGGTAATGACGTACCACCCGGTCCCCCGCCTGCAAGGTAGAGAGCCGGCGGCCATGTCGGCGCAGGACCACCGCCGGTATCCAACGTGGATTGCGACCAAACCCACGGGCCCAAACTGACGTACCCAGTGGAACGCCAGGCACTCCTTTTTGTGAAGACTGGCGAGGACCAGGCTGGAGGAGGTGCAGCAGAGTCCTAGGTTGACGCCCATGGAGGAGCTCTGCGGGACTGCTTTCTCCCATTGGTGTGGTCCGGTACGCCGTCAAGAAAAACGTCAATGCTTCCTCCGCAGGAAATTCGTGTACATACTTTTTCATCTGCGTCTTAAATATGCGCACCATGCGCTCGGCTTCCCCATTCCATTGTGGATGGAAGGGGGGAGAGCAAACGTGCCGAATACCGGAGCGCCTACAAAAATCCTGGAAGGTCTGCGAAATAAACTGCGGTCCATTGTCCGAGACCAGGGTGATTGGCAGACCTTCCACAGAAAAGATTTTTGCTAGTGCCTGGATTGCAACTTCTGAAGTGGTTGAGGAGCAGCGAACCACATATGGGAATCGCGAATAAGCATCAATGACAATGAGCCAAAAGCCATTGAGAAACGGGCCCGCAAAATCGATGTGAACACGTTCCCATGCTTGGGTTGCCGGCGGCCATGAAGAGAACACTGCCCTGGGAGATGCTTGTTGGCTCGCACACTGGGAACAGGCGGCCACCAAGTGCTCAATTTCTCTGTCAATACCGGGCCAGTACATATGTCTGCGAGCCAAGGTTTTAGTACGGGAAACACCCCAGTGCCCTGCATGTAATAACGTGAGGACCTCCCTTCGTAAACCTGCAGGAACAACCACGCGATGAGCTGTATCATCGGTAGCCAGAAGGAGAACTCCTTCCAAGACCGAGAGGCGGTCTCGTAGAAGAAAATAATTATGAAGAGGGTCCGAGGCCCGGCCCGGAGGGCGGGAAGACCACTCCTGCTGAATGAGGCGAACTACCTGCCAGAGAACCGGGTCAGCCGCCGTTTCCCTGGTGACTCGAGAACTAGTGATTGGGAAGCCATCAACCGCTTGGCGGGACGCCACATCCAAATGAAAACACACAATCTCCTCTCGATCGAACGTAGGATCTGGGCCCACCGGAAGACGGGAAAGAGCGTCGGCGTTGGCATGCTGTCCTGTAGGGCGAAAATGAATGTCATAATGGTACTTAGAGAGGAACAAGGCCCAGCGCTGTAGTCTGTGGGCCGCCCTATCCGGAATCTGAGAGGCGGGGCCAAATAACGATATTAACAGTTTATGGTCAGTGATTAACTGAAACTTCGTGCCATACAGGAAAGGGTGAAACTTGGTAACAGCGTAGACAATGGCCAAAGCCTCTTTTTCCACCTGGGAGTAATGGGCCTGCGCGGGACTAAGCGTTTTAGACGCAAACGCCAGTGGTTGCTTGGAACCATCTGCGTTGCGATGGGCCAGGACCGCCCGCACCCTATACTGCGAAGCGTCTGTAGCCAAGACCAACGGCTTATGGGGATCAAAAGTAGCCAAACAAGGGGCTGACGTGAGGAGGCCCTTCAACGAGGTGAACGCTCGCTCGCATGCAGGCGACCAATCAAAAGGAACACCCTTGTGCAGAAGGCCGTACAGGGGGTGGGCTATAGTGGAAGCCCTGGGAATGAACCGGTGGTAATAGGCTATCTTGCCTAAAAAAGCTTGTAACTCTTTCAGCAAAGCGGGCCGAGGAAGGTTGACGATACCTTGGACCAAACTTCCTAGTGGCTGGATGCCGTGCCGAGATATGGTGTAGCCCACATACTCAATGGACGGTTGGAAGAAGGTTGACTTATGCAGGTTGCAACGCAAGCCCACAGACCTGAATTTGAGAAAGAGGGTGCGAAGGTTGTGCAAGTGTTCCTTCGTGCTGCGGCCTGTGACAATTATGTCATCCAGGTAATTAATACAATGAGGGATTGTCGACGTGACATGCTCAAGATAACGCTGGAATATCGCCGGGGCACTGGATGTTCCAAAGGCCAACCGCTGGTATTGGTAAAGGCCAAACGGAGTGTTGACGACCGCAAGCCGTTTGGAGTCCTCATCAAGTGGTATCTGATGATAAGCCTCCGACAGATCGATTTTTGAAAAATATTGGCCTCCCGCAACAGCGGAGAACAATTCATCAGCACAAGGCAAAGGATAGGTGTCCACCACCAACTGTGAATTAATGGTGGCCTTGAAATCGCCACAAAGACGTAATTTTCCCGAGGGCTTCCTTACAATAACGAGGGGCGAAGCCCACTCACTGGAAGAAATGGGAAGAACGACCCCTAGGGCTGTCAGCCGGTCTAGCTCTTCCTTTACTGGAGGGCGGAGAGCCAAGGGGATCTGCCTCGCGTGTAAAAAACGCGGGCGAGCCGACGCCTTCAACGTTAAGTGAGCTTCAAAATCGGAAACACGCCCCAGGCCCTCTTCAAAAATATCTGGAAAGTCTGAGATCAAAGATTCCAATGATTGATAGGGAACGTCTTCGGAGACCAACTGTATGGTGTCAGCAATAGAAAAACCGAAAGCTTGAAAGGCATCCAGGCCAAAAAGGTTAGCGGAGCTCGCATCACTGACAACAATAAAAGTAATAGGCCGAGTGCCTGATTTGTAAGTCACGTCGGTAGTGAATTGACCCAACAGGGGAATGAACTGTTTACCATAACCGCGTAGAAGCCGGTAAACTGGCGCCAACGGGGGCGATCCAAGGTCGGAATAAGTTTCTGCATTCAACAACGAAACTGCCACGCCCGTATCTACTTGCAGTTGTAACCGGCGCGACTGAACCGACACCTCGATAAAGAGTTTGCGTGCCGATGCGTCGGGAGCCTGGCCCGATGAAACTTCCTGAATGTCAACGTCCATGTCCGCTGTACCTGCTTCCTTCGATTCTTTTGAGGCTGAGGGGCAAACTTTAGCAATGTGACCTTTTTTTATTACATTTGCGACAAACGGCCCAACGCTGGGGGCACTCTGACCGATCATGATGTATATAGCACGACGCACAGGATGGCAACAGGGGCCGGCGGCCGGAATTTTGTTTACGTGCCCTGCGGGAGCGGCCATAACGGCCGGACTGTACTGCTCGCACGTCGTCGACCCCGGACACAACGGACGCGGCCGCGCCGCCCTGAACCTCCGTGACATCGCACCACACTCCCAGCTGTTGGCCTGCTGCGTGAGAGACTTCATACAATTGAGCAATGGACAGGACTTCCTCGAGGGAAGGGTCTTCTAACTGCAGGGCCCGTTGCCGGACCTCCCTATCAGGGGCCGAACGAACAATGACGTCGCGTACCGTAACGTGGGCATACGACTCTCGTGACTGCTCCGTGACAAAATGACACTTGCGACTAAGACTGTGCAGGGTAGCTGCCCACGCCCGGTAAGACTGATGGGGCTGTTTCTTGCATTGATAGAACTCGACCCTAGCCGCCACAACATGCGTGCGGCGGCGATAATATGAAGACAGCAAGGAACACAATGCATCAAAGGACAAGGACGAGGGTTCCTGCAATGGCGCTAGCTGCCGCAAAACGTGATACAGCGAGGGAGATATCCAAGACAAGAAGAGAGCACGAATACCTCCGCATCGGCAACATGAAACGCCTGGAAATGCTGCCGAAGGCGGTGTTCATATGCGTCCCAATCCTCCGCCGTCTCGTCATACGGGGGAAAGGGAGGAGGGAACTGCGCCGGAGCAGACGGCGTGGAGAGCAACGCCGGAAGCACTTGTTTCATGGTGGCCAAGAGCTCAGTCTGCTGCGCAACCAAAACCCGCACCAAATCCTCCATGCCGTGGAGAAGCTGCGAAACTGGAACAACGACGCAACACGCGAAAGAACGACCCTACTCGTCGCCAATTGTGTAGTAACACGATTCACGTTTCCGTCGCACTTCACCTAGTGTAGACCGGGAACTGTCTGCTAGACCTGCCCGATGTGAACTGATTGGGTCCGGCCCGTGCTGCCGGAGTTGTTGTTGTTGTTGTTGTTGTTATGCCGGCAGAGGTCACGTCCGAATTCTCGCGTGCCCTCTGGTGGACGGGACTCTACTTGCAGCAACTACCGTCCGTGACGCACCGTGCCAATGTGCGCCTCCCGCGATCTTTCTGGTGGCTACAGCACCTACAGACACCATTTTGAAACTGTCCTGCAGCTACACTATATGATTGAAGTGATGGAAACTTTGGGTGCTCACTAAGGAGACTTCAAATAATAAGTACGTAATGTTCTGCAGTTGTAGGATTGTTTTTGGTTGAGGGGGGGAAAAATAATAATTCGGTGCATTTCTTTCTGGGAAACCCTCATACACTACTCTCAGTAAAGAAAGTTTTAATCTTAAAGACTCATATTATGCAATTTTCAAGAAATAAATGTTACTTTCAATTTGGACAGTACACCCCTTAAATCTTTTGGTGAAACTGCTGTCATTTCATTTCAAATAAAGATTACCTCCTGATTTCAGAAAAGAAAGATTAACGGTGATTCACTAAATAAAAACCATCTGTAACATTTGAGGTACTGAGTGGCCAACGCGGGATAAGCGCACTTTTTGAAAAATGTGAGTTAGGCACAGAAACTATAGTTAAAGTACATAAACATGTTGTGGCCAAGGAATATAAGTGAGAGCTTGACAGGTGCTGATATCTAATGGCAGCAAGGTGATGTGCTGGGGAGGGGGATGCATGATATCCTTGGAAGCCAACAGGTGCAAAGCTTCATTTGGAAGCAAACAGAGACATGTACACCATTTAATTCCATTGGCTTCTAACAAAACACTTGTTTCATGAAGTGTTGCAGTGATATTTCGTCAATGTTGTGGTATTCACCTTAAAAAAAGTTTATGTCTGTTTAGCTCACTGAACTACAAATGAACACAGAAGGGAACACAAAGCATTTTTGTTGCTGTATTTTAGAAAAAAAAAAAGGTATTGGGATGAGTAATAAGAAGTTAAAATGGAAGTAATGAATAATTTTTCCAGTAAATGTAACCTGTACTTTGATTGTAAGTGATAATGGTCTTTTTAGGTGGACATACAAATTTAATGTCATTTAATAAATACAAAAATTTGCAACTTTACTTAAGATTTTTGTTATATCCAGACATTTACAACAATAAAGCACATGTACCTGGTGATGAGGTATTGAATGAATAAAGAAGTAAACAAAGACAATTGGGTTTTGGTTGGCGGTTCCAACTGTTTTGGATGACAATAAGAACTAGTAGTCGAAAGTACCAAACTAGCTATTAGGACCTAATGTAATAGTGACTGTTAATGTAACAAGAGTGACCTTAACCTATCTGGTTTGTTTTATTGTGGGTGAAGGGATAATCAAGGAGACAACGTCAGTGTCAGACTATACTTATTCTTCCAAATCCAAAATAGATCACTTTTCCAGGACAAGAGACTCCAGGGAAAAGTTCAAAAGAAAACACTTGTGGAAGGAAGAAAAGCACAAGAAAATAGAAACTTTAGAAAGAGCATACTGCCAGGAAAGGAAAGTTCCATGCAGCCAAAACAGTGAAAAGTCATCTTTGTGAATGTAGATTCATGTGCACCATAAAAGTAGCTCAAATGACCCAGCCATCTTCGTGAATGTAGATTCATGTGCACCATAAAAGTACCTCAAATGAACCAGCAAGAGATTTCTGGTGATTACCGAAAATTGGGCAATCATAATTTACAAACTTCTTTTATATATTCTTCAGTCACACTGAAAGACCCAGAGAGCATTAAAAAAGGAGACAAAGTAAAAGACAGAAAATTAAGTTCAGAGTCCAGCCTATGTAGTACAATAGTTTGAAAAGAATTGTTTTGCTTAACTTTGGACGAACCTAACAAGAGAATTGACAATGTTTTATTGAAAAAAGTCAAAAGACATAACCACTGTTTCACCTAAAGTGTAGAGATTGAAGAAAGAGCCAACCAACAAGTTCCACAGGAAAGAATTGATTTACTAAAAGAACACATCAACAGTTTCCCTAAGTATATCATCACTATACCAGAGCAAGGAATCCAACCACGAAATTTCTTTCTTCAAATCTAAATATTAGAAAACTTACAGGTATTTGCAAAATATTTTAACCTGAAGTTCAAAAACCATCTCACACTGATACACATACGTCTTTTGACAGACTGGAAAACCTGATAAAAGGGTGGCAGTGAAAATGTTAATGCACTCAAAGTTAAAAAGGAGACTCATCTGAGGAAAGCAGACAAAAGGTAATGTTGTTGATCATTTTAGAGATTATGAGGCTACTGCAGTTATATGTTTTGATTAATATAAGACTCTCCCAACTACAGTACTCAAGCGTTTTATTGCAGACAGTTGTGGACATACAATTTCTGCGTGCCAGATTTAAGAAGTTCTACTGGCACAATGTTCATGTGGCATGAAGGTCACGCGGGGCAAGGCAGCTAGGAAATTGCATACTGAGGAGGACACAATAAGAATTATAATCATTAGGTTTTCATCTTATGTTGTAGCCAAAGCCCAGATTGAGTGAGATGATAATGGTGTCTTGGTCAAGAGAAGGCCTGACGGCACCCTAGATCATGGGGTGTATCGGAAGACAACGCACACTGATCTGTATTTGCACGCAGACAGCTGCCACCACCCTTCACAGAGGAATGGCGTACTTAAAACTCTAGTACATAGGGCGCGCACTATCTCTGACGCAGAGAGTCTACGTGGCAGATTCAACATGCTCTCCGCCCAACCACTGCATCACAACCTGTGGAGATGGATGAAATCACGAGGGAGGAGGTAGGCACTGCGTTTATCCCATATACAGGCGCACTCTCAGGGAAAATCGCCCGCATTTTGAAGAAACACCGGGTTCGAGCTGTGTTTTGTCCTCCGATTAAAACTCGTGCACTGGTGGGGAGCGCCAGAGATGACCTCGGTTTGAGGAAGGCTGGCGTGTACCAGATTCCGTGTCAATGTGGCAAGTCGTATATTGGTCAGACGATGCGTACCGTCGAGGATCGATGCCATGAACACCAGAGGCACACTCGACTGATGTATCCGAGCAAGTCGGCGGTCGCTGAACATTGTTTCTCGGAAAATCACGCTATGGAGTATGAACGCACGAGGATTCTGGTACAGGCGTAGAGATACTGGGACAGCGTTGTTAGAGAGGCCATCGAAATTCGCACCAATGACGACCTCATAAACCGTGACTGTGGCTATAATCTTAGCAAGGCTTGGGAACCAGCGATTGGGTTAATCAAGAGTAAATCGAGGAAATGTATAGTTGTGACGACCATGGCGGACAGAGCCATCACACCGACGTCACCTCAGACGCCGTCGCAATCTGTTCCACCGCGCGACCGTGGCGCGGGGCGCAGACGGCGGAGTGAGCGCGCCGCGGGCGGAGGGTATTTAAATCGGCCGCCGCCGCTACCGAACCCAGTTCCCCCTGAGCAGCCATAGTGTACGGATCTCCGTGCCGGCACGTTCACAGGAGCTCAGTCCAT
This sequence comes from Schistocerca piceifrons, assembly GCF_021461385.2. Lineage (NCBI taxonomy): Eukaryota > Metazoa > Arthropoda > Insecta > Orthoptera > Acrididae > Schistocerca > Schistocerca piceifrons. Next base: position 147,233 of record NW_025728099.1, read on the forward strand.
CAGTTCACCTGATGATGGCGACATGTATGATCGCCGAAATATTGTGCCCGTTGGACACTGTAGACCGGCAGTACACCCGTGGATATTTTGATTATCAAATACGCCGGGAGAAACTCAAGAATCACATTTTTGTTTATGATATACTAAAATTTTAGGTATTTTTTTACAATATATTGCTGTGACAATGCCTTTCCGTTCTTGTATTATTATTTTAATAATACAGTAAGAATTTTCTAAAACACATTTATGAGCTGAATATTTCCTTTTTCAATTCAATTTTTTGCTTGGAGGCCAATGGAGGTAAGTGCAACACCCTATCAAAAATGTTGCAAGAATAACAATATCATTGGTTGAATACTGTTACATTTTTGCAAAGAGCTGAACCACCTTAGTGATAAAAGAAACAAAGTTGTAGAACGAAACATTTATCCAGTACCGATTATAACCTGTAAACTTTGACTTTAATTTTTTCAGAATTTAAAAAGTGTCTCATCTCTTAACCTTTTGAGACCTCAATTGCTGTCAACATATAGATAAATTAATTAACAAGCTCAGCTCAACATGCGTTGCATTCTCCCACTGTGATGACTAAGATAAAATGCTAACTATTCCATACTTTCAAAACGTTTTATCTTATGGAATTATCTTCCAGATAAATGAAACTAAGCTACATTCAGCAATAGATAGAAGTATGAATACTAAGCAAAACAGACTACTGTACATCTTGCAGAGACCTATGAATGTTACTGTTATTCATACCCACACTTCGCAGAATATTTACTCCTTATTGGTATTTACTGCTAATAATAAAAATCAGTTCCAATTGCATTGAGATTTGTAACAACACAATACGAAAAATGATTTCCATTTCGATTTTATGTCCTCCTCTATGGTTTAGTGTGGCACAGTATACTGCTCCAACTGTTTTTCAACATGCTCCCATCTGACAAAGCAAGACACTGAAAGTTTCTATAAATTAAAAAAAGTATCTTACTGCTCTTTCCTTCTGTAAATTATATGATTACATATATTCAAGAACTGAAGATTCCTGTTGGCTGCATTCTAAGTAGCAATGTTGTTATTTCTGTGATACACAAAGATGACAATGATTCTTAGATAAAGATCAATGTTGCATATTAAACTAGTGACATGAGATAAACTGTATCTGTTTTGTTTTCACTGAAGTACAACTTCCCTGCTGGTTTTCTTACATAGTACTTAGCTTTGCAACGTACAAATACTTCACAAGAGCTTAATTACTACAGTTTCTAACAGCCGCTTCACTTTGTTAATTTATGTCCTCAGTTGTTCCTCATACCTGAAGGCGTGTTCTCTACATATTGAAAAGAATGCATGGATTTCCTATACCCTGCCAGCATTGATCACTATACACAGTTGGTGAAGCTGTGCATCATTCAGTAAGAATAATTTTATCAGTTTGTAAAAGTACTAAATAAGAACATTTTATAAAGTAGTTGTACACTTTTGATTACCTCAAGGGCTTGCATCTTTTGAAGTAATGATTTCCCTTCTGGTTTATGTCGGCTGTAAAATTCACCAAACCTTTCCTTGGCTACTAACTGCAGACCATATTTTTCGGCAAGCCTAGTCAAAATATGCAAAATATCAGAAACAAATATATCACTGTGATACCTAAATTATAAAGTAACACAGATAACAGAAAAACAGAGGTAATTTTAGTCCCCATCTTGACATAACTATCAAAATTTCATAGCTGTACTGTTTTTATAAGAAAAGGTACACGGAAAAATCAACAGAACATGAAAAAACCAACCAGCATCACTTTTGCAGGACCTTGTGAAACAGGCATTGCATACTTTACTTCACATACACATGGCTAAATTGTTATTTATGGGCATTAACAACGTTCAGGGATCAAAGATGGAAAATTAAAATGTCTGTATGTTTCTACTTGGCTGTAACAGCGTTACTACTGGTCTCACACACATGCTTTGAAGTGTACTACTCCTAAAAGTTCCTCAGGAATGAAAACTGAATGTCTATATTTAACACTTTTTTTCACATTTAATCGAACTTGAAATGCACAATAAACTGTAATTGTAAATCAAATTAAGAAAAAATCCAGATATATTTCTATACACATAGTCATTACTTACTTTCAGGAGTTGAAATTGCAGTACTGCTGACAGACACTCTAAAAGTAGACAACTATCCATTTTTTTTTAAGCTGTTAGTTCTTTTCTCAGGTACGAAAGATGCATGGGTTGTCTCCCCCCCCCCATCCCCACAACAGGCGGATCCCTCCTTTCCACTTTTCTCAACCTATTCTCGCTGAGAAAGCAGATGATATTTTGAAAAGCAGTCCAAATGCCATACGACAATTCTTGTATAATGTAAATACGTTTGGATTAGAGACCACTCACCAAAAAGCAGAAGCACACACTTACGCCCCTAAATGGTATCGGCTGTCCAGCCTGCACCATGTAGGGACAATAATGTGCGCAGGCGCGCACACGTACGTGTGTGTGTGTGTGTGTGTTACTCTAGCTCATCAAAGGATAAATCTTGAGTGCTTTTTTCTTTCTTTTGTGTATGCCTATTGACAATGCAACACTTCTGCTTTTTGGTGAATGGAAGGTAGTACAGGTGTTTTGTACTTCTACTGTGTCGATTAGCAAAGCAGAAACAGCTACATGAGAAATGGACAGCTGGAGAAGCAGGCATGACTAGAAACCATTACAGGTGTATGAACAACGGAAATACTGCCTATGTAAAAAAGACCTTGCGACTCTGAAAAGTTTCTGATTGATTATATGTACGATAAGACAGGGATTTCAGAACCAAATTTTAAACTGCTGAATATTTCCATAGGCAGATGTGGATTCTGACCATTATTTACTGGTTATGAAATGCAAATTAAAATGGAAGACATTACAGAAAGCAGTAAATTGAGGAGATGGGACCTGAATAAACTGAAAGGACCAGAGACTGTCGGCAACTTCAAAGGGACCTTTAGGCAACAACTGATTGAAATAGGGACATGGAATACAACAGAGGACAAATACGTACCTTTGGGGGATAAAATAGTGAAGACCACAATGGCTCAAACAGGCAAAAAGACTAAGACAAGCATAAATCATTGGATAACACAAGAGATATTGGATTTAATTAATGAAAATATAAAAAATGCAGCAAATGTGTTGGGTGGTTGTAATTAAACTGATGGTGTTCGGAGTGCTACAGTACGGACTGTATATGTTGCACGACACTGGAACATTTTACGTATGGTCATTAATTGGTGCGCTCACAAGAGTATGCTGGAAAAATAATAGCTCCACTTTCTGCCATCAGGTGAAAATATGGCACATTAAGCAGTTGGTATATGAAATGTTTCATGTTCTGACACCAGTATGCTTTCTGTCGCTTGGTAACAGATGTTTATTTCTTTTGTGAAGTGACTGTTGGTGTAAAGGGTTAAGAAAGTTTAAGTTTTCTACTGAAGTTCTGTTAAAAGAATGCCAGCAATAACAGCACCTCATTGCAGGAATAGCTGGCAGCAACAACTGCAAAGATGTGTTACATCAATAAAAAGGCTAAAGAATATGATAAAGAAATTTGAAGAAACAGGTGAATTAGGTAATGAAGCAGAGGTAGGGAGGCAGCCCACTCCCATGACAGTTTCTGATCAATTTGCTGTAGCTATAGTGGACCGTGCAGCACATGTCTTCAATTCTGTAGCCAGCACTCAAGCAGTGGCACAGGAATTCTCTCTCCCCTGGTTAATAGTTAAAAAGATTTTGCAGTGCATTTTACAATAGTATCCCTACAAGATTCAGAACATGCGTCAAATGAAGCCTCAAGATGGGCTACAACGCCATGGGTTTGCTCTTCAGTTATTTGTTCACATGGAAATGGATGACATGCCGCTGGGGAACCTTCTTTGGATGGATGAGGCACTCCTTACTCTGCATCACTCTATAGATGCCGGAACTGTCACATATGAGGTTCTACTCCACCAAATATTGTGGATGCACATCCACTGCACTCGGCTTATGTGACTGTGTGGTGTGGATTCACAAGCTCCTTCACAGTCTGTTTTTCTTCGAGGAGATGGCACCTTGCAGGTCTGTTAAGTGTACAGTTACACCTGCACGTCATAAGCACATCTTTGTGCAGCACGTGATTCATGCTTTGCAGGAATGTTACTGTGTTCACACCACTAGTTTCATGCAAGATGGGATGACATCCCATTTTGCTTGTTTTGAGAAACTTGCATTAACAACCTAATCATCTCTACGTAATTTCAAGACGTGTGCCTTTCAGACCCCAGTATATAAATCCAAGTGACTTCTGGTTGTGCCAATATCTAAAAAGCTGTGTCTATCAGGAATGTCTCTAGACTTTTCCTAACCTCACAGATAGCATGTTGTGACATAGAGCTCTGATTACACTGGACATGCTGTGAGCAACTGTCGTTGATACCGTGTTACAGATGCAAAATGTTGCTGAGTCAGGAGACCATACTGAACACGTTTTAACTTGTGACCATATCCTAATAAACATGCCAGAACCATCATTATTGTGTGTTTGATCGTTCCGCCCCTTTTCTTGCATCCACAGCACATTCTGACTGCTTACAGTGCCTTACTTTCACCTGGTATCAGGAAATGCATGTGCACCAATTAATGAACATACCTACGATGTTTCAGCAACCTGTCTTGAATACAGATCACACTGCAGCATTATCAACACTGTCAGTTTAATTATAACCACGTGATAGCATGCAAAGCCAATAGCCCTGCCACATTGGTAATGCTGGTTTCCTTCATACCACCCAGTCTGCCGAGTGCAGTTGGCAAGCAGAGTACACTTAGCCCTTGTGAGCAAATTGAGGAGGTACTTGATGGTTAGTTGGTGGTGGTTTTGAATTTGGAAGGGAGGAGGGGAGGGGAGGGGGACAAACAGCAAGGTTATCGCTGCCATGATCTAATCAAGGGAGGAACAACACAGACAGCACAGCCCTGTCAAGGAAAAACGGATACAATGCAAACAAAAAGAAAAAAGGAATGACAGGGCAGCAGGAAGAAGAAAGAACAGGAGGGGGGTGGGTGGAAACGGTGAGAGCAGGGGTGCCCTAGAAACGATATACATGATGTGGCGGCGCCGCCGCCGCCGCCGCCGCCGCCACCACCACCACCACCACCACCACCACATCCTGACACCAACAATATACAATTATCATGATACAAGATGACAACACCAGGAAAAGAAAAGGGGAAACAAAACAGCACAACAGATCACACAAAATGTTGGGAAACGTCGAGGAGAATCTGGCTGGTGTGGAGGTAAGGTCAAGGCCTCCATAACCAATGCTTACACTGAGGGACTCAAATCCCAGAGGAAAATTCAAGGACCTACACCTGAGAGGACAAAGCGCTTTCATGAAGAAAACCAAGGACAGACGTAACCATGCTGTCCGATAATAGCTGAGACAAGGAAGGTGGAAGGGGAAATTTAGTATGAAGGACCACAAGGTGGGGGCAGTCCAGCAAAATAAGGATCACTGATCACTGTGAGGGGAGCCCAGCAACTATGAAGGAAGGGTGGGGGTGGGAGGGCCTCACTGCGGAGTAAAAAAAACTGTAGATCAACCTAGTACGGCCAATACGAAGACGGCCGAGGATGGAATATTCCTGCAGAGAGAGGCAGAGGGAAGAACACTATGTAGTGGAAGTCTCCTTGACTGTGCAAAGTTTATGAGACAGGGGAGTAGCCTCTCTACAGCTGGCATGCAATTGAGTAAAAAGGGATTTGATGTAAAGTCATAACTCCACCCCTGGAGGGGTCTGAACCCCAACCAGACTATCAGTAAATTCATTACCTGGTATACCTACATGGTCAGGACCCCAAACAAAATCGACCAAACAAGCAGTAGCACCACCAAGATCAGCAAGAAAGTCGTGAATGGCAGAGATCCAGGCATGGCAGGGAAAAACTTCAAGTGATACCTGAAAGCCACTCATCGAGTCCATAGATAACAAAACTTGGGTGAAAGAGAACTGTTTAATGAAGCAGAGATGCTGATACATGACTATTAATTCTGCGGTAAACACCCCACATGTGACACACCAAGATATGGTATTTCATGCCAACAGAAGACGTGAAGGCATGTCCCACATGATTGGCAGATTCAGAGCCATCTGTGTCAAAAACAATGGCATCCTGAAACTCCCATAAGAGCATTTGGAACACACAACACAAGACCATTGGAGTGACAAAGCTTTCGGACCCTGTGGAAGAGTCCATCTGAATCTGGGGCTGACGAACTAACCAAGGGGAGGGTGGTCAGGAAAGAACATGGGGAAGAGGACAAGGAGGGGAGATGAAAGTCATGGCAGAGAGAAGCAAGGCAAGGCAAAGCAAAACAAAACCGGTAGACCCAACCGATGGTGGGCAGTGGGCGGGAGATGGCTCAAAGTTGCAAAAAGAAGAGAATAGGAGCAGTGAGCAGGGGAAGAGAGGATGGTAATGGCATAGGAAACCACGAGCTGGGACCACCAAATTGAAACTAGTGATATGGTTGAACACCTGGATGAGATATTGTCATTGTGAAGGACTGAGGTGTTGAAGCAATTGGTTATGGATGTAATCACGGCCAGGAGCTGAACTGTGGGAAGAAGAAAGAGCCAGAAGCAGCTTCTATTCAGTAACAGGTTCATTGGAGGATACCGCCTGACAAGGGGTAAAACATAAGCAGGAAGCTTCAGCTCACTGTTTCCAGATATCAGGCAGCTGGACATGAGGCTGAAGCTGTTGCCGTCGCAAAATGGGTTGAGAGGTGTTCTGCAAGAACTGATGGATCTGTACAAGGGCAACCTGAAAAGGCAAGTCCTGGAGTGTAGCCCACACCCATGACAATGGGGACACAAGAACCTAGAGAGGACACAAAGCATTTCCAACACATCCGTTTGCTCTCTGCTTTGGCACCAAGACGTTTAAAGGTAACAAGACCGGCAGCGGATAGGTGCCACTTAAAATGTTGCAAGGCACGAAGACAATCACAGATAACAGAGACTGGCCGTGCTCCAGCATGGAAATGGCTGACAGCGAGTGGGGCCTGTCAAGCAGGGAACAGCAACGCCAGCAGTGTGAATTATTTTATCAGACAGATCGCAAATGACTGGAATACAACTTGACAAAGATGGTGGAAAAAAAAAAAAACCTGGGAGGTATATAGAGGCCAATCAGGATGATGGGAAGCCCAGCGAGATAACCTTGTCATCAGGAGGCGGGAAGGGAATGAGATCATCAATGGGACGTGGTCACTATCACAAAGGTCATCGTGTGGCAACCAGCGTATGGAAGGAAGAAGGGGACGGAAAGAAAGCAAGAGATCAATGGCAGAGAAAGTACCATATGCAGCACTAAAATGAGTAGGGGAATCATCATTAATTAGGCACAGATCATGGTCCACAAGTAATTGGTCAATGAAAAGCTCCCAATTGGATGAAAAAGCATTGCCCCACCAAGGGTGATGTGCATTAAAATCCTGAAGGAGGAGGAAGGGAGGGGGGCTGTTGCTGTAGGAGAGTAGTTAGGGCAGCAGATGTAGGTGGCCTGTCATGAGGGAGATATAGCAAACAGTGACTGCAGAGTCCAAATGGACACAAACGGCAACTGCTTTCAATGAGGAACAAGACTGGAACCATGTACTAACGATATCCATATAGACCAACGTGCAGACACTACCGGAAGCCCTCAAAGGACTGGCCAGGTTCCAACAGAAAGCACAGAATCAACAAAAAGTTGGTGAGTGAGTGTCAGTAAAATATTTCTGGAGAACAACAAAAGCAGCCAAGTAAAATGCAACTCTGGGAGGTGATGGCAGTATTCATTTCAGTTCCACTGAACAAGCACGGAGTGGATATCCAAGATGGAGGCAAACAAGCTGGAGCCAATCACGCTTCTGGGTCCCTATCCATCACTAAAGAGAACAGGATACTTAAATAAAAGTCAGACTCTTGTTGCAAGAGGGGAGATACAACCTCTGGAGGCATGGGGGTGGGGTGTAGGAGGCTGGGGGCACTTCTAGGACTTATGTTTCTTCTTCTTCTTTTTCTTCTTCTCCTCCTCCTCCTCCTCCTCCTCCTCTTCCTCCTCCTCCTCCTTCACAGGTTGAGAAGGGCAGGGCACAGAGGAAGAGCAGGCTTCCACAAGTTCTGAAACCAGAAGAAGGCGGCACACCTTGGGGCACACAGACAGTGTGTCCTATGGTCGAGTTGTGGTAGCAGACCTTCGACCAGAGAGATGCCGAGAGGAGGAGCCCTAGAAGGGAGTTCCATCACTGGTGGGTGCCAAAGAATGGGGGCACCGTTCAGCTGAGGAGGGGGCGGCACTTGGAGGGAAGGGCATGGGAACCACAGGGGACGGGGAGAGGAAAGGGGGGGGGGGGGTTGGGACTGGGGTAAGGAAGGGGGAGGAGGGGAAAGGATGTAACAGAGGCAAAAGCAGAAGTCACTGACACAGGATGAAGTCAGTCAAATTTCTGACAAGCCCCAGTGTGAGACAAACAATTCAGGGCCTTATACTCTTGTATCTTCTTTTCTTTCTTACAAGCAGGGCAATCTGGTGAGCACGCAGAGTGATGGTAGTGACAATTAACAATCACAGATGGCGGAACACAGGGGCTCCCCTCATGGAGAGGGTGTCCACAGTCACCACAGAGGGTCTGCCATACAGTGGAAAGATGTACCCAAAACGTAAGTTCTGGAAGCACCTCATGGATGGTGGAATGTACGGCTTCATGTCACACTGATAACAAATAACCTTGACCATCTCTGGGAGGGTATCTGCCTCAAATGCCAGAATAAAGGCGTCAGTATCAGTGTGATTGGCACACGTCAAACAAAATGTATGCCCTATCATTCCAGATTGGCCCAGAGAGTTCCTCATCAGTTTGAAGGATGAGGTCTCTATGAAAAATGACTACCAGGACCATAATCTGAGACTGATGAGATGCAACAGATACTGGGACGGTGTCAAGATGATCACATACACAAAGATCTGCAGACTGGGCGACATAAGCAGTTTTGTAAACAGTAGGGAACCTGACCACAACTCACTGAGAAATTCCACTTCGCTAAACTTATGTTTGATATATTCCACAGAAAATAATGGCTTTGTGACAGTCAATGTGTCCCGGTCCGTCCTAGTACAGACAAGGTAGCACAGAAAGTGTTTCACCACAAGCCAGTGAGCCTAACCTTCCTCCCAGTATGTAGCAGAGAAGGGAAGGATGCACGGTCATAAGAAGTAGCATTCAGTGATCTGTTACCACTCAGAGACAGCCATAGAATAACAGCCAGAACTTTGGACCTTGATAGGTTTTATAGCCCCTCCCATGAACCACAGACCTTGCTGTCAGTGGGGAGGCTTGAGTGCTTCAGCAATACAGATAACCGTAACGTAGGTGCAACCACAACGGAGGGGTATCTGTTGAGAGGCCACACAAACATGTGGTTCCTGAAGAGCGGCAGCAGCCGTTTCAGTAGTTGCAGGGGGCAACAGTCTGGATGATTAACTGATCTGGCCCTGTAACACTAACCAAAACGGCCTTGCTGTTCTGGTACTGCGAACGGCTGAAAGCAAGGGGAAACTACACCCGTAATTTTTCCTGAGGGCATGGAGCTTTACTGTATGGTTAAATGATGATGGTGTCCTCTTGGGTAAAATATTCCAGAGGTAAAATTGTCCCCCATTCGGATCTCCGGGTGGGGACTACTCAAGAGGACGTTGTTATCAGGAGAAAGAAAGCTGGCGTTCTACAGATCGGAGCGTGGAATGTCAGATCCCTTAATCGGGCAGGTAGGTTAGAAAATTAAAAAGTGAAATGGATAGGTTAAAGTTAGATATAGCGGGAATTAGTGAAGTTCAGTGGCAGGAGGAACAAGACTTTTGGTCAGGTGAATAAAGGGTTATAAATACAAAATCAAATAGGGGTAATACAGGAGTAGGTTTAATAATGAATAAAAAAAACAGGAGGCGGGTAAGCTACTACAAACTGCATAGTGAACGCATTATTGTGGCCAAGATAGACACGAGCCCACCCCTACTATAGTAGTACAAGTTTATATGCCAACTAGCTCTGCAGATGACGAAGAAATTGAAGAAATCTATGATGAGATAAAAGATATTATTTAGATAGTGAAGGCAGACGAAAATTCAATAGTCATGGGTGACTGGAATTCGATAGTAGGAGAAGGAAATGTAGCAGGTGAATATGGATTACGGGTAAGAAATGAAAGAGGAAGCCGCCTGGTAGAATTTCGCACAGAGCATAACTTAATCATAGCTAACACTCAGTTCAAGAATCATAAAAGAAGGTTGTATACATGGAAGAACCCTGGAGATACTAGAAGGTTTCAGATAGATTATATAATGGTAAAACAGAGATTTAGGAACCAGGTTTTAAATTGTAAGACATTTCCAGGGGCAGATGTGGACTCTGACCACCATCTATTGGTTATGAACTGTAGATTAAAACTGAAGAAACTGCAAAAAGGTGGGAATTTAAGGAGATGGGACCTGGATAAACAGAAAGAACCAAAGGTTGTACAGAGTTTCAAGGAGAGCATAAGGGAACAATTGACAGGAATGAGGGAAAGAAATACGGTAGAAGAAGAATGGGTAGCTTTGAGGGATGAAGTAGCGAAGGCAGCAGAGGATCAAGTAGGTAAAAAGACGAGGGCTATTAGAAATCCTTGGGTAACAGAAGAAATATTGAATTTCATTGATAAAAGGAGACAATATAAAAATGCAGTAAATGAAGCAGGCAAAAAGGAATACAAACATCTCAAAAATGAGATCGACAGGAAGTGCAAAATGGCTAAGCAGGGATGGCTAGAGGACAAATGTAAGGATGTAGAGGATTGTCTCACTAGGGGTAAGATTGATACTGCCTACAGGAATATTAAAGAGACCTTTGGAGAAAAGAGAACGACTTGTATGAACATCAAGAGCTCAGATGGAAACCCAGTTCTAAGCAAAGAAGGGAAAGGAGAAAGGTGGAAGGAGTATATAGAGGGTCTATACAAGGGTGATGTACTTGAGGACAATATTATGGAAATGGAAGAGGATGTAGACGAAGATGAAATGGGAGATATGATACTGCGTGAAGATTTGACAGAGCACTGAAAGACCTGAGTTGAAACAAGGCCCCCGGAGTAGACAACATTCCATTGGAACTACTGACGGCCTTGGGAGAACCAGTCCTGACAAAACTCTACCATCTGGTGAGCAAGATGTATGAAACAGGCGAAATACCCTCAGACTTCAAGAAGAATACAATAATTCCAATCCCAAAGAAAGCAGGTGTTGACAGATGTGAAAATTACCGAACTATCAGTTTAATAAGTCACAGCTGCAAAATACTAACACGAATTCTTTACAGACGAATGGAAAAACTAGTAGAAGCCAACCTCGGGGAAGATCAGTTTGGATTCCGTAGAAATGTTGGAACACGTGAGGCAATATTGACCATACAGCTTATCTTAGAAGCTAGATTAAGAAAAGGCAAACCTACATTTCTAGCATTTGTAGACTTAGAGAAAGCTTTTGACAATGTTGACTCGAATACTCTCTTTCAAATTCTGAAGGTGGCAGTGGTAAAATACAGGGAGCAAAAGGCTCTTTACAATTTGCACATAAACCAGATGGCAGTTATAAGAGTCGAGGGGCATGAAAGGGAAGCAGTGGTTGGGAAAGGAGTGAGACAGAGTTGTAGCCTCTCCGCGATGTTATTGAATCTGTATATTGAGCAAACAGTAAAGGAAACAAAAGAAAAATTCGAAGTAGGAATTAAAATCCATGGAGAAGAAATAAAAACTTTGAGGTTCGCCGATGACATTGTAATTCTGTCAGAGACAGCAAAGGACTTGGAAGAGCAGTTGAATGGAATGGACAGTGTCTTGAAAGGAGGGTATAAGATGAACATCAACAAAAGCAAAACGAGGATAATGGAATGTAGTTGAGTTAACTCGCGTGATGCTGAGGGAATTAGATTAGGAAATGAGACACGTAAAGTAGTAAAGGAGTTTTGCTATTTGGGGAGCTAAAGAACTGATGATGGTCAAAGTAGAGAGAACATAAAATGTAGACCGGCAATGGCAAAGAAAGCGTTTCTGAAGAAGAGAAATTTGTTAACATCGAGTATAGATTTGTGTCAGAAAGTCATTTCTGAAAGTATTTGTATGGAGCGTAGCCATGTATGGAAGTGAAACATGGACGATAAATAGTTTAGACAAGAAGAGAATAGAAGCTTTTGAAATGTGGTGCTACAGAAGAAAGCTGAAGATTAGATGGGTAGATCACATTAGGAGGTATTAAATAGAATTGGGGAGAAGAGGAGTTTGTGGCACAACTTGACTAGAAGATGGGATCGGTTGGTAGGACATGTTCCGAGGCATCAAGGGAACACCAATTTAGAACTGGAGGGCAGCGTGGAGGGTAAAAATCGTAGAGGCAGACCAAGAGATGAATACACTAAGCACACTCAGAAGGATGTAGGCTGCAGTTCGTAATGGGAGATGAAGCAGCTTGCACAGGATAGAGTAGCATGGAGAGCTGCATCAAACCAGTCTCAGGACTGAAGACCACAACAACAACAACAACAAAAACAGGTTTTATGGGCAAAGCATCCACCCCGACACCACCCATAATGACCAGGGGCTCTCCCCGTGGGCGACTTCCAGCCACAACAATGGACAACCGGCACTGGCACGATGCATTGGCGGGAGTTCCGAAGCTCTGGAATGACAAGCAACCGCTACTATACTTGAGGAGGCAACAGCTCAAGCATCAGAAATGCGATACTCGTGTGAATGGGTACGTAACAGCCCCATGACAAGGACTGGCTACATGTGCTGGTGTGGAGGGGGCTATGGTGGGGGAAAGCAGAGGGGAAGGAAGGGGGGCGAGGAATCCATTCTGTAGAAACTAGGGAGTTCTGCCCCAAGTGGCTCACACTACAGACAGAAAATTTAGTAGAAGTGGAAGTCAAACCCAAAGAGGAACAAAACCTCAAGGAATACAGGAAATCAGGTGGATAGCTAGGTCGACACAAATAAGAACACCAAGAGAGGGGAAGGAGGAGGCAACGGGGAAGGAGAGAGGATGGGGAGATGGGCACGGGGTCGGAAATGCAGCCCGTGAAATAAGAATGGGTTGCAACAGCTCTGGCCTCATGGGCACCTCACACAAACTCACGCTATAACCATGAGCCCCCCAGGGAGGGGGGGGGGGGGGGGGGGGGGGGGGGAGGAGAGAGAAGTAGTAGACAAAACTGAATACATGCATCTAAAAAAGTATATTGGTAGAAAGTGCAAAATGGCTAAATAGTGATGTCTATACCATCAATGCAAGGCTTTAGAAGCAACCACGGCTAGAAAACAGACAGGTGTCACCTATAGGAAAAGTAGAGAGACCTTTGGAGAAAAGAAAAGCAATTGAACGATTATTTCAAGAGCTCGGATGACAAGCCAGCACTAACAAATCAAGGGAAAGCAGAGAGGTGGGAGTAATATATAGAAGGGCTATACAAGAGAAATGAACTTCAGGACAATATTATCGAAAAGGAAGAGGCAGCAGACAACAAGATGGAAGTTGTGATAGTACAAAAAAAAATTTACAAATCACTGAAAGATCTAAACTGAAATTAGGCACCTGGAATACACAACATACCCTTGGAATTATTGAGATTCTCAGGAGAGCTTGTTATAATTAAACTATTATAGATAAGTAGTCCAATCACATTACTGTGATCACTGCCTACGTTTGACATCAACGTGCAATAACACCTCAAAAACAGCAAGTGACAGCACTAACAACAATAGGGGTGTATAGGGCATATGGGTGAGTGGGGTGCAGAAAACAGTGGAGTTGTCATCGTAATGTGCAGAACGATTTGTCTTGCATACAAAAGCGCACAATTACTGGCTTTAGTGCCAAGGATGAAAGCATTTCTGAAACGGCTAAGTTTGTAAATTGTTTGTGTGCCTCCGTGATTAAAGTATACCGAGCGTTGGAAAATGGTAGAATCCAAAACAGCTGTTGATGCAACTTATGGTGCACCACAGACCATAGATGAAAGAGGTGAACAAGTGCTATGGAGATGTATACAGGCAAATATAATTGCAACTATAAAATAACTGACCAATCAGGTGACCCAAGGGACTACCAACTGTCTCTCCTCGACAACTGTTCAGCGAACGTTGCTGCGTATTGGTCTCTACAGAAGGCACCTGGTTCATGCAACCCTGCTGACTGCTGTTCATTGATGACGAAGGCTGGAATCTGCATGCCAATACCACAACTGCACATCCAATGAGTGGTGTCAGGTGACCTTTTCAGATTAATCACATTTTATGCTCCATCCAACAGATGGCTGGTAGTGTGTAAGGCCCTGCAACACAATCTTAGGAATGGTCCACGGCAGAGAAAGGAGGGTTATAGCCTGGGGAATGTTTCCGTGGAATTCCCTGGGTGATATCGTCATCTCTAAGGCACAATGGATCGACTCATGTATGCATCTATCCTTGGGGACTACGTCTACCCTTACATGAAGTTTATGTTTTCCTCAGCGAAACGGCATCTACAAGCAGGACAATGCAACATGTCGCACAGCTCACAGTGTACTTGCAATGTTTGAAGAGCAACAGGATGAGTTTCCTCCTATGGCCACCAAACGCCCAGATTTAAAACCAGTTGAGAATCTATATGACTACTTCCATCAGGCTGTTCATGCCTCAACCAAGAAACTTAGCACGGTTGGCATGGTTCTACATCCCTTGGTTACCTTCCAGAACCTCACTGACACTCTTCCTGCATGTTCGTGCTGCAAAAGGTGGTTATTCAGGCTTCTGACAGGTGCTCACATTAATGTGACTGGACTGTCATCAATTATTTACGGAAAAATGGAGAAACTAGCAGAAGGCCAAGCTCAGGGTAATCATTTTGGGTCCAGGAGGAATGGAGGAACAAGCAAGGCAATACTGACCCTCTGAATTATCCCAGAAGATGAGCTGAAAAAGGGCAAGCCTATATTTCTGACATAGGTAGGAGGCTTTTGAGAATGCTGATGAATGCACTGTTTGAAATTCTGAAGGTAGCAGGGACAAAATACAGAGTGCAAAATGTTATCTACAACTTGCACAATTAAGCAAGCATTAAAAGGAACCATGAAGAAAATGGGGAAGGTAATTTAAGTTCAGGGAGAAGAAATAAAAATGTTAGGGTCTGACAATGACATAATTCTCTCACAGATGCAAAGGACTAGGAAAAGCAGTTGAATGGAATGGACAGTGTCTTGAAAATAAATAATAAGATGAATATCAACAAAAGTAAAATAAGCATAATGGAATGTAGTCAGATTAAATCTGGTGATGTTGAAGGAACATAGATTAGTAAATAAGACACTAGAAGTAGTAGATGAGATTTGTTTTTTGGGCAGCAAGTGACAATGATCGAAATAAACAGGAATAAAATGCACACTTGCAACATCTAAGTATGTGTTTCTGGGGGTGGGGGGGTGGGGGGGGGGGGGAGAGAGAGAGAGAGAGAGAGAGAGAGAGAGAGAGAGAGAGAGAGAGAGAGAAGTTGTAAACACTGAATAATTCTTCTGGAAAAAATCTGTGGATGCTAAACATAAATTTAAGTGTAAGGATGTCTTCTCTGAAAGTATTGGATACAGAACTGAACGGTGGCGTTAAGCAGTTAAGAAAAGAAGAGAATGTAAGCTTTTCAAATGTATTTCTAAGAAGAATGTTGTAGATTAGATTGGCTGAGCAGATAACTAATAAAAAGGTACAGAATCAAAATGGGGAGGAAAGAGGTTTATTTCACGACTTGACTAAAAGACGGTTGATTGGTTGGTTGATTTGGTGGGTGGGGTTCAAACAGGAGGTCATCGGACACATCAGATTAGGGAACAACAGCGAAGGAAGTCGGCCAAGCCCTTTCAAAGGAACCATCCTGGCACACGCCTGAAACGATTTAGGAAAATCACAAAAAACCTAAACCAGGATGGCTGGAAGTGCGTTTGAATTGCCATCATCCCGAATGCGAGTCCAGTGCACTAATCATTGCGCCACTTCACTCAGTTGATTGGTTGGTTGACTGAAGGGGATGGCGGAGTGGGGGGACAAAACAGCGAGGTCACCAGTCCCATGGTCTAAAATAGCAGAAACTAAAGGAGGAACAACACGAACAGCACAATCCAGCCAAGGCAAACAGAAAATGGGCAAATAAAGATGCAGAAGGAATGTCGAGGCGGGAGGAAGTGTAAGGAATAGAAGAGAGAGAGGTGGTTAGTGTTTAACGTCCCGTCGACAACGAGGTCATTAGAGACGGATCGCAAGCTTGGGTTAGGGAAGGATTGGGAAGGAAATCGGCCGTGCCCTGTCAAAGGAACCATCCTGGCATTTGCCTGAAACGATTTAGGGAAATCACGGAAAACCTAAATCAGGATGGCTGGAAACGGGATTGAACTGTCGTCCCCCCGAATGCGAGTCCAGTGTGCTAACCACTGTGCCACCTCGCTCGGTGAAGAGAGAGAGCTGCGAACACAAGGGGACATCCCAGAACACTACATGCAATGTAGTGTCAAGCACTGCCACAGACCCATCCTGATCTCCACACCATACCATGGTCGTGACAATGGGGACAACTCCAGGGAAAGAAGACACAAGATAAGGGGGAAACAAAACAGCACAAAAGACCAGAGAAAACATGGGGAAAAGGAAGAGGAAAACCTTGCCACCATGGAGGCATGGCTGAACCCCTCCCAAACCAAAGCCAACACTAACCAAGGGACTCAAATTCTGGAAGGAAGGAAATTCAGGTACTTAAATATAGGAGGACAAGAAAACAGATTGGATGTAACCATCCTCTAACACATGTGACAAGGAGAGTGTACGTAGTGCAAAGGGCTGAAAGACAAGGCTGCCCAGTAAAATACAGACCACCATAATGGGGCCCTGCAACTACAAAAAGGGAAAAGGGGGGGGGGGGGGGGTACGGTTCTTTACAGAGTAAAAAGCCATCGGTCAACTTGGCATGGCCAATAGGAAGTTGGGAGAGAATGCTACATTCCCTCCAGGATAGGTGGAAGGAAGAACGACACATGGCCAGGGGGCCTCTTAATCACCAGTCCACGACTGAGCAAAAATGAATTCAATATGAAGACACAAATCTGTCCCTGGAAGGGTCACAAGGACCAAGATCGGCAAGTTCACTACTCGGGATACCCACATGGGCGGAGACCCAAAGGAAATCAACCGAACTAGCTGCACGGTCAAGATAGGCGAGAAGATTGTGGATGGTAGAGACTAAAGCGTCAGAAAAAACAAAGATGGAAGATGGAAACTGTGGTGGAGAGAACCGAGGCGGAGCCCAACTGGAAACCCACCCAAGGATGGGCAACGAGCAGGTGACATCCTAAAGCTATGAAAGTAATAAATAATAGAATAGGAGTGGTGAGCAGGGAATGAGTGGATAGCAACGGCATAGGAAACCAGGAGCTGAGGCCACCAAACCAAGGGATCCCAGCATCAACAAGAAGACTACCGACAGGACTAGTTTGAAAGGTGCTGGTGACCAAATGGACTGGGTCCAAGAGGTGCAGAACAGAAGGGGGCAGCTGAGTAATAGGCTTGACACCCTTAGTCCAGATGTTGCAGAACCAAAGCCCAATAAAGACAGACAAGAGGAGAATAGTCCGCACCCCAAGACTTATGTGCACGTAAGCCAAGGAGAGTGAGGTTACAGAAAGAGTCAGCCTTCAGAAGGCAGATATGGGGCAACCAAGAAAGCTTGCTATCAAGAAGAAGACCAAGAAATAGAACTGGAGACCACTGACAGGTGTTGGGCATCGAAGCAGAGCTCAGGGTCAGGATGAACTGTCATATGGCGACGGAAGTATACCAAACATGATCTAATGGGAGAGAACAGCTGATAACCGTGAGAGAGCAGAAATGCACCAGATGACACCCTGGAGCTGTCCCTCCACAGAAGCTACCAAGTAGGAACTAGCCCAGATACAAAAATCATCCACATACAGCACAGGGGTGACCACTGGTATGCAGGGACCACAACACCATTAACAGTGACAGGAAAAGGACACTTAATACAGAACCCTGTGGAACACAATTCTCCTGGATCCAATGATAGCTGAGAATGTTGCTGAACTGAAATTAAACGACTGTTGGGACAGGAACTGGTGAATAAAGATTGGGAGGAGTCCCCCTAAGACCCCACTTATCGAGTGTAAATAAGATGAAAGAGCACAAAGCTGCGTAGCAGGCCTTCTGAAGATTGAAGAAAACTTCGAAAAGATGGCAGCGCTGAGGAAAGGTCTGCTGAACTTTGGTGTCCAACCAAAGCGTATGATTGATTGGAGGTTCTCCTTCCTGAAAGCTGCACTTAAGACGACAAAGGGTCCCGAGATTCGAGGACCCAACAGAGCCAACAAGCCACCATCCATTCAAATAACTTGCATGGTCAAACTGATCATCTAATAACTATCGAGGTATGATGGATCCTTACCGTGCTTAAGGACAGAGACACAATACTGTCTCCTATTGAGAGTGGAAAACACCTTGAAGGCAAATGTGCTTAACAGTCCAGAGAAGATATTGTCATTGTGTAGGACTGAGGTGTTGAACCAATTGGTTGTAAACAGAATTGGAACCAACGACTGAATTGTTGGAAGAGAAGAGTGCGAAAAGTATTTAATAAAAGGTTCACTGTATCATTCCACCACAAATGTGGTAAAACGTAAGTGGGAAGCTTCAACCTGCAGTTTCTGGAGGAGGGAAGAGTCCAGACAGGAGGCTGACACCAGTGCCACTGCAAAATGGGTCACAAGGCATTCCGTGAGAACCAACGAACCTGTACAAAGGCCACCCAGGAGGACTAGGCAACCTTGGAGGGTGAGGAGCATAGCCCACACCTGTGACAGACAGCAGAAAAACTTGGGAGGAAACAAAGCATTCCCAACTCACCCGCTTGCTCTGTGTTACTAAGTGCCAGGTTTTGGTAGGAAGGTGTTTAAAGGCAATAAGACTGGTGGAGGATAGATGCTGTTTAAAGCATTGCAAAGCTCAATGGTGATCGTGAATGACAATGTTATGCTCCTCCACCGGACCATCTGGCAGTGAAAGGGGCCCATCCAAAGGGATATGGCAATGCTGGTAGCGCGAATGATAATATCGGGCACATCTTTGATGACTTCATCAATACAACCTTATAAAAGGAGGGATAAACATGACCTGGACAGTATACACATGCCAATCAGGACGATGGAAAGCCCAGCAGGGCAAACTGGCCACTAAAAGGCGGGAAGGGAACAAGAGTGTCAACAGCAAATGGTCGGTATCACAGAGGTAATCACGCATGGACCAGTGTAATGAATTAAGAAGGGAAGGAGAAGGGAGTGAAAGATCAATGGCAGATAAAGTGCCATAATCACTACTAAACTGGGTAGTAGGTGAAACTATTGTTAAGAAGGCACAGGTTGTGATCTGCAAGAAACTGGTCTATGAGGAGACTCCGACTTAAGGAAAAAGCACTGCCCCCACAAAGGGTAATGAGCATTAAAATCCACAACGAGGAGGAAGGGAGGGCAGTTAGGGCAGCGGATGTAGGTGGCCTGTAAGGAGGGAAACACATCACTGCAGAGTCCAGGTGGATCCAGACAGCAACTGCTTCCATTATGGTACAAAGCGGGGATCCACATACTAACAACGTCCATATGGACCAACTTGCAAACACGATCGACTGACCTGATTTCAAAAGAATGCACAGAATCCATGAAGGGTGGTGAGTGAGCATCAGTAAAATGAGATTCCTGGAGAGTAACAAAAGCTGCAGCGCAGAACGGAATAAGGGATTGCAATTCCGGAAGGTGATGGTAGTATACAGTATAAATCCTTTGAATAAGCATGGAACAGGAATCCAACTGGGAGGCAAATGGACCAAAGCTGGTCACACCACTGGGTCACCATCCTCCACAAACAAGGACGGGGTGACACGAATAAACCAAAAATGAGAAGTCCGACTCAGGTTGCGAGGGGACAGTTAGCAATCCCGGGAGGCACCTGAGGGGACTTGTGCTGGGAACTATGTTTCTTCTTATTCTCTTTTGCAGGTCAAGGAAAGCAGGGCAGACAGCAAGCAGACTCCAGTGAGATCTGGAACTGAGAGTGAGTGGGTGACCTTGGAGCGCACGAGCTGAGGGTTGCGCAGCTGACATTTGGCAGCACGTCTGCAGTCGGGCAGATGCTGGAGTCTCAATCAACAGCAGATGCTGAAGAAGGGGCACACTTCTCCACCTGAGGGAGAGGGGAGGAGGAGAGGAAATGGAGTGAGACTGGGATAAGAAGGAAGGAGGAGGGGCAAGAGATGCAACAGAGGTAAAGTTAGCTGTCATACACACATGGTGACAATGTTCGTATTTCTGATGAGCATTAGTGTAAGATCAAGGACTTACACTCCCGTATATTATTTGTCTTCTTATAAAACGAGCAATCCAGGGAGTGTGGAGATTGATGGTCATGATAATTAACATGCATAGGTGACAGAACACAGGAGCTCTCTTCATGGTGTGGGCATCCACATTCATCGCACAGAGGTCTGCAAACACCGTAAGCATCTGATAAACCACCTTGACCTTCTCCAGTATGATAACCACCTCAAATGCCAAAGGCACAGGCATCATTGCAAGTGGCCTTATGGCCTTTCTGAACAAAATTAATGCCCTGCCATTCCAGATTAGTCTGAAGTTCCTTATCAGTTTGAAGGATGAATTCCCTGTGAAAAATGACACCCTGAACAATATTCAAAGACTGGTGAGAAGTAACTGACATTGGGTTGTGACCAAGATGGTCATGGGCACAAAGGGCCACAGAAGTAGTTCTGATCCACGCAAAACCTAACCGTATCTCACTCAGAGTGCGTACTTTGCAAAACTTGTCTTTGATAGCTTCCACAAAAAATAACAGCTTGGTGGTGGTGAAAGTATCCCCATCAGACCTGGTGCAGACCAGATGGCAGGGAAAGGCTTCCACCCCAAGCCGGTGAGCTTGGCCCTCCTCCTAGCGGATAGCGAGGGAAGGGAAGGCTGCAGAGAGAAAAGAATGGGCATTAATGGATCCATGCCCAACTAAAGAGATGGCTGTAGAACAACAGCTAGTTTCTTTTTTTGAGGATTAATATGTTTCACAAGCAAAGTGTCCACCACAATACCCCCCACTTTGATCAGGGGCTCTCCTCATGGGCATCACCCAATCACAGGAAGGGCCATCTGGCACGGTGTCCATTGCCAGTAGTTCTTTTGTTCCAGGATGACAAGTAACCACTCCCAGGATTACATGGGCAGGTAGCAGCTCAGGTATCAGAAGTGGTTGTCAGGGGGCTCTACCAAAAGAGTACATAATGACCCCATTACAAGAACTGGTTACCCTGCTGGCTATAGAATGTTAAAAGAATGATGACAAGGAAAGAATGAAAGAGATGGTAAGGCCACATGCCAATGACTAAGTAAAGTGTACTTCCCCAGTTGGCTTGCACTGTGGTGACAAAATTTAAAAGGGGAGCTCAAACCCAAGAGGGGAAGAAAGTGGGCAGAGGGAGGGAGTGAGGACAGGGAAGGAGGGGCATGGGTAAGGGAATGCAGCCCAGGAAGGAAGCAAGGGCCACAATAGCTCAGCGCCTTATGTGCTCCATGCACCAACTCATGAAAGAGCCACAAGTCCCCAGAGGGTGGGGGGAAAGGGGGGTGGGGTGTGGTGGTGGTGGGGGGGACTAAAATGAGGAATCACTGAAAAGGCACATTCTGAGACTTCAAGGAGCAAAGTAATTGAGATAACTATGGAGGTTAAAACTGTAGAGGTAGCAAGGCTTGATTATTGTAGGCAGGTTCAAGTGGATATAGGTTACAATAGTTACACTGAGATAGAGTCTTGCACAAGATAGATTAGCATGGAAAGCTGCATCAAACGAATCTTCCGACCGAAGACAACGACGCCAAAATCTACCCCCACCGCCACCAACAAAAACAACAACAACGACGACGACAATAACAACAACATTGGCAGTACTGAAATTTCATTTCCTGAAGATGAGGATTGGCCCAGCATTCGTCTCCTTGTAATTTTGTAGTTTCCTCTTATGAATTTTTCTTTTGATCTATAATATTTTCAGTAATGAAAATTTTTGATAGAGGATGGAATCAATGGCATACAATATCTGAAAACAGGAAAACTTTTAAAATAAAAACAATTTGAGATTTATCCCTGCAAGTGAACCTTTGTACATTAATATTGTGTTCCACAGTGAAGTGTATACCATACTCTTGTCATCAGTAGGTCAGTCATCCCTTCCACTAGAAAAAGGGAGAGAAAATACCACCAAATAATACTTACTTGACAAATGTTGGAAAATGAACCAAAAATTCTGGACAGTCAACTACACCTTCCAGGTGAAAATTGTATTTTGTACCAAACAATGGGTATGGGGGCACACGTCCTTCAAAATCTACAAAATATATTTCATTACCAAAAGACGTCTTTCCCGATTTCTGTAGACGGTACCTGAAAATAAATTTGATCAAATATATAAAACTATTCCTCTGAAGCAACATACAAGTAAATGTAAGTTACACAACATTAGAAGAACGTTGAAATCAAATACTGCAAACACATCTCTCAACACATTAAACACACTCACAAGACCCTGAAATATTTAATGGCAGAATTATTCCTACTTTTTTATTCTAAAACATCCCTTTAGCTTGTGTGTGTGTGTGTGTGTGTGTGTGTGTGCCCCCATGTGTGAGAGAGAGAGAGAGAGAGAGAGAGAGAGAGAGAGAGAGAGAGAGAGAGAGAGAGAGAGAGAAGGAACAAGTGGGGGTGGGATGAAAATGTGTGCTCACTTATTTCAAGTTCTTAATATGACTACATGTCTAAATCCTTACTTATGCACCTACATCCTATGTAAATGGTGTTGAGCAAATCCCTAATATATATTCTTCACATCAAAGTGAACAAATAAAATATGATTTTGCATAAGCTGAAAGTCACAGATTTCATGCAATATGGAACCCTCTGCAAGAAATGCCCATCAATTTCATTGACTATGCCAATACCGTTAGCAATGGTGAGTGACAAATTATATTTCTGTTCAACTGGAGCAGTGAGTGTACAGAACTGTGTATACTGGGCAACTTCCACAACAGCTGCACCAACGGTATCTACAAGCCATGAGAGATGAACGATAGGCAGGGAGCAGTGGCAACATAACTTTGTGCAAACTGGGCTGATAAGGCTTGGATTTCCTGCAGGAATACTATTTCAACAGGATTGGGCAACAGCATACGTACCAGAAGCGTCTATGACAAGCATGAAAGCTAAGTCCCACCAAATACGTGCTTTCAGTGATGATGTGTTACCCCAAGAATTACCAGTTTATCATACTGTGATTTTGTCTTATTATAATAACTGAAGCCAGGGTGTATGCAGAGAAACAACATACAATACAGGACTTAAATGATGCAATCTGTCAAGGACTTGTGTCCAAACTGATGGATAGCATCCTCTGGATACTGTCTTCAATACACAACTTTGAGTATTCCTGAGTTCAATTGGCATTCCTTTTTTTCTGTGTATGTAGTATACTTCAAGTAAACTAAGTTGTGCATATTTCAAAACTGTGTGTTTTGTATGTCACACTCCATATCTTTAAAAACAGTCTGAATGAACAGTGTTCCCCAAAACTCAACCATGGCTACCCAATGTTACTTCCTGTCACTCACCCAAACTGAACAGCACCAGCTCATATTCCAAAGACTTACTTCTTGTCATATTACTGATATCCCTGCAATCTTTTTGCTGCCATTTTCAAAGAAAATGTTGTCCCCCTCAACAATTCAAGCTTTGTAACTGAAATTTTTATTTAGTTGTATTCATGTCATTCATTAACTTTTAGAGTCACAGATATTGATGAAAGCACTTACATCTTTCTAGCCTGAGCAGTGTGAGGTAAACATTTATAAATCAATGTATTCATAGAAGCTTTATTTAAAAATACTTATGCAATTCAATTTCTTTTTTGTGTTGTATGGAGTTTACAAGATCATGACAAAGTGGCATCATACTTCTCTACTGATGCAAAATTTTGCAGTGTCAGTGTTGGTTGCTGCAACGTTTTAGCCAACTGCTAGTGATCGCTAGATGATGGACTCGGCCTTGTTAAATGCCTCACTGCACTAAATGATATTAATAAATAATATAAATAATAATAATAATACCATAATAAATGAAATATAGAAACAAACAGTCACACGACATAATTAATGATATCAATATAATAGAGGGAAACATTCCACGTGGGAAAAATTATATATAAAAACAAAGATGAGGTGACTTACCGAACGAAAGTGCTGGCAGGTCGATAGACACACAAACAAACACAAACATACACACAAAATTCAAGCTTTCGCAACAAACTGTTGCCTCATCAGGAAAGAGGGAAGGAGAGGGAAAGACGAAAGGAAGTGGGTTTTAAGGGTGAGGGTAAGGAGTCATTCCAATCCCGGGAGCGGAAAGACTTACCTTAGGGGGAAAAAAAGGACAGGTATACACTCGCGCACACACACACACACACACACACACACACACACACACACACACACACACATATCCATCCACACATACAGACACAAGCAGACATATTTGGTCTTTAAATATGTCTGCTTGTGTCTGTATGTGTGGATGGATATGTGTGTGTGTGCGCGAGTGTATACCTGTCCTTTTTTCCCCCTAAGGTAAGTCTTTCCGCTCCCGGGATTGGAATGACTCCTTACCCTCACCCTTAAAACCCACTTCCTTTCGTCTTTCCCTCTCCTTCCCTCTTTCCTGATGAGGCAACAGTTTGTTGCGAAAGCTTGAATTTTGTGTGTATGTTTGTGTTTGTTTGTGTGTCTATCGACCTGCCAGCGCTTTCGTTCGGTAAGTCACCTCATCTTTGTTTTTATACATAATTAATGAAATGCACATGGGCAGTTTATTCTGGAATATGATTGAAGACAGGCACAAACTGTTCAGTTATATTATTTATATTGTATATAGTCAAAGTAAAGTCAATTAATGTATCAAGCATTCAACAAAAGTGAAACAAGAACATTTATTGGACAAAAAATGTCAGGCAATTAAGTGCATTAAATAACTTCCACCCCTGAACTTGAAATTACTGGATTGACATTTAAGTGAAAAATATTAAATGTACTGAACAGAAATACTATTCAATGATATGGACTACTTTCAAGTATATTATCAATGAATGAAAGCCATCTCTGCCTTTACAACAACTAATGTCATCGATATGTTAATAATTAATCTTGAAACAGTATCGTGTTTTCTAATCAGAATCGTTAAAAGAACCTTCAATTAATGACAAAAATACTTTGAAACTAAAAGAAAGATGCTAATATGAAAAAGAAAGAAATTAAGATTTGTTGTGTTTCATAGAGCCTCTGGACTGACGCAGCTAACTAGCAAATGCAAAAACCACAATAAAACCAGTGAAACCTATTGACTTCCCATTTATTCAATGAACAGATACACTTACACAAAACTTATTAAGTTTCTTGGATAACTGAATAATACAGTTGTATGCTGAGAGCATACTGTCAGACTATGTAGTGTATCATACTGCCTAAACAGATGCTTGAAGTCCCTTCTACAGAAAGTTGTGGCACCCAGGACTAGACTAGTTTTAGCCCGCTCAACGCGCATCTCATTGCCTAACTTGTATGGATCACTGGCTAGCCCGTCCGGCTCATGAGACTCTGCAGCAAAACACGACTTGCTAAGCTAATCAGACCGTGCTGACGAGCCTCGGCGGCCCTTATTTTGATCAGTGAGGCTGCCCACCAGACCAGCCTGTTGCCTCTGCTGCATTATGTTCTGTATCTATTAGCAAAGCCCTCTGATAATTTTCATTTATTCTTTTCTCAATTACATTTTCAGGGGCACATTGGCGGTGGTCTCAACAAAAGTTTGACCATGCATGCTTCACAGTGATGCCAGTTTATTTTTCACCTCCAGCCAATTACAAAATGCACACAGGTGTTTAATTATTATTACTGGAAAAGTTTATGTGACAACAACGACAATTTCAGAATATCTTTCCTCTCGAGCGAATCTTAATTTCCAAATAGTGTAAATCAAGCATATATCTACCAGAACTGAAGGCATTGCACTCTTGCAGTGGCTTTGCTGATAATCACACATAATAGTATACTGACACACAGCACAACTCAATCGATATACGTCGTCAAAGTAATATTTTTTTCCCGTCAGTTATAAACGGTAGCAAACAGACATAAGGTGCACCACAGCACAGGCAGTGGGCTGAAGTGGTGAATGTGCAAGTAGTGTGGACAGTGTAGTGTGCTGGGGAGTGGATATCTGGTATTTGTGGTGTGGCAAAATGCACTGAGATCAAAGATGTGGCGGGCCAATCTGCAAGACACGTGCTGAGTGGGCTGAAACTGGCACTGAGCACAGCTCTATCTGAGACTAATTATTCTTAAACACTAGTTTTAGCTACCCATCCAACTAAACTTGAGAAAAATTATTATAACAGAACAAGGTGGTAGTTGACACATGTTCAGGCTGTACAATAAATGATAGAAGCATTCCTCTATTAGGAATACTTAAGAAGTTGAGTATGTAGGAACTTGGTGAGAGCCGTCATTAAACACACTAACACATTGGAATTAACATTGTGCAATAATTCTCCTCAGTAACTACCTTATGCTTAATTCAAATGAAATGTCACAACAGAAAGAACATTCTATAATGTATACTGCTGACGGTTAAAATTGCCAAATCATAAATGCGGCAGGCAACAAATGTCAAATTGGCGTGAAGTGTTTAAAATGTTTGTGTATGCAAATGAGAAGCATTTCAGCACAAAAGCACAAAGTGGGTAGTTGTAGCACCACGTACGTTCTTTACATAAGGATACATGCACAGTGGTAATTTCATTCAAAAACTGCATTTGAATTAAGGTTTTTTGCAAGAAGAAGAAAAGTCTACCAGCAAGTGTTGTAATCTGACATCAGCAGTATCTTAGTCTACCAGGACTGTAGTTTTATCGTTCAGCGATACTGCCAATTTGTCGGCTGGGATACCACAACTGACATGTGAATAAGAAATCAATGGATTCAGGAAGACTATACTCAACAGACTCACACAGTTAGTGTAAGAGAGGACAGGTATGTTGCTTGTTCAGCCGTGTAGGATTCCACAGTGATGTCACATACCTCGAGTCAGTAAATGTGCTCGTTTACAGCAAGACAAATACCCAAACGGGGAGTGTGATGATGTTTGGAGTACCATAGACTGTCAACAAAATTAACTTTGTTGCGGCTTCCCTGGACGTGGCAGCAGAGATAGGCGCACTGAAAGTGGTACGAGCAACAACACTAGACATAATAGTAGTACCAAGTCTCCTTTAACATCAGTTCCGGTTCTGCATGCAGCATCACAATAAACATATCCATGTGAGAAGGCTCCAAGCAGAACAAACTTTGTCAGAATGTACACTACTGGCCATTAAAATGCTACACCACGAAGATGACATGCTACAGACGCGAGATTTAACTGACAGGAACAAGATGCTGTGATATGCAAATGATTATCTTTTCAGAGTCTTCACACAAGGTTCGCGCCGGTGGTAACACCTACAACGTGCTGACATGAGGAAAGTTTCCAACCGATTTCTCATACACAAACAGCAGTTGACCAGCGTTGCCTGGTGAAATGTTGTTGAGATGCGTCTTGTGAGGAGGAGAAATGCATACCATCACGTTTCCGACTTTGATAAAGGTCAGATTGTAGACTATTGCGATTGCGGTTTATCGTATCGCGACATTGCTGCTCGCGTTGGTCGAGGTCCAATGACTGTTAGCAGAATATGGAATCGGTGGGTTCAGGAGGGTAATACGGAACGCTGTGCTGGATCCCAATGGCCTCGTCTCACTAGCAGCGAGATGACAGGCATCTTATCTGCATAGCTGTAACGGGTCGTGCAGCCACGTCTCGATCCCTGAGTCAACAGATGGGGACGTTTGCACGACAACAACCATCTGCACGAACAGTTCGACGACGTTTGGAGCAGCATGAACTATCAACTCTGAGACCATGGCTGCGGTTACCCTTGACGCTGCATCACAGACAGGAGCGTTTGTGATGGTATACTGAAGGACAAACCTGGGTGCACAAATGGCAAAACGTCATTTTTTCGGATGAATCCAGGTTCTGTTTACAGCATCATGATGGTCGCATCCGTGTTTGGCAACATCGCGGTGAACGCACATTGGAAGAGTGTATTCATCATCGCCATACTGGCGTATCACCCAGCATGATGTTATGGGGTGCCATTGGTTACACGTCTCAGTCACCTCTTGTTCACACTGACGGCACTTTGAACAGTGGACGTTACATTTCAGATGTGTTACGACCCGTGGCTCTACCCTTCAGTCGATCCCTGCGAAACCCTACATTTCAGCAGGATAATGCACGACCGCATTTTGCAGGTCCTGTATGGGCCTTTCTGGATACACGAAATGTTCGACTGCTGCCCTGGCCAGCACATTCTCTCGATGTCTCACCAACTGAAAACGTCTGGTCAATGGTGGCCGAGCAACTGGCTCGTCACAATATGCCAGTCACTACTGTTGATGAACTGTGGTATCATGTTGAAGCTGCATGGGCAGCTGTACCTGTACATGCCATCCAAGCTCTGTTTGACTCAATGCCTAGGCGTATCAAGGCCATTATTACGGCCAGAGGTGGTTGTTCTGGGTACTGATTTTTCAGAATCTATGCACCCAAATTGCATGAAAATGTAATCACATGTCAGTTCTAGTATAATATATTTGTCCAATGAATACCCGTTTATCATCTGCATTCCTTCTTGGTGTAGCAATTTTAATGGCCAGTAGTGTATTTCTCATCACCATATGGGCCCAACACCTAATGTAATAGTATGCCATTTGATATACAACATGATCCACTCTGTTTCTAGTAACTAGTAACTTCGATAGCAATCTTTATACTTCCAATGTGTTAAGACCAGTGCCAGTTCTGTATCTTCAAAGTCTCCATGACAGTATCTTTCAATGAGATAATACAAGAAAACACATTGCCTGTGCTGTCCTGACCTATCTCAATATGGAGGGTGTTCCAACTATTGCCCTCACTGGGAAGTTTTCCATATCTTTCAACCACTGAAAACATCATCCTTTGTCGCAAAATACTTAATTTACGACACGTTTCGAGTAAAAGTCATCAGATACCTGTGGCAAAATTTACACATTTACCCCTCCCTTGCCTACTTTCCTACTCCCCCCCCCCCCCACCACAATCAACATCTATCTCATCTACCCCATTCCCTGCCCTTAGGGCCCACGCCTCCTCCTATGTCTGTCTATCCCAGTTCACCCTAAAATGTTAGGAAAATTTCTCATTCAAGATGTTTTCTCTTTTAGACAAGGCCCGTCTGTGGTCTCAAAAAGTTTCACCTTCGTAATTAATTTTAAATTTTATTCCAAACTGAGAGAGGTGTACATTTCTTTTCGATCATATGTGGATTATGCACACAATGTTTCCTCTTCCTATAACATGTATTTGAATAATATTTCATAGTCGCATATTGCATTTTCCATTCTCCCTTCCTCTTCTCCCCCCCCCCCCTTTCCCTCCCAGTAATATGCTCTGTGACACTGTTACATTTTACAAACATATTCATGAGATTTCAGCTTAATGATCTACTTTAAATGAAAATAATCTACTGAAAAAATAAATAAATATCATTACGTTTATTATATAAAATTTAGTGAAAACATACCATTAAGTAACATCAATCCCTCCCTTTCCTTCTTCATTCCCCTCCATCCCTTCAGCCTTATCTTCTTCCCCCCCCCCCCCACTTGCCATCCTCTGCCTATTTTCCTACTCTCCTCCTCCCCCCCCCCCCATCTAATTCACATCTGTTTTTCTGCCCCATACCCTGTCCTTGGTGCCTTAGACCCCCCCCCCCCCCCCCCCTGCTATTCCGACCCATCCTCATTCCACCGACACATTGGAAAATTTACTATTTTATAATAATGTTTTGTTTTTTGACATAACCCACCTGTGGTCTTAAGGGAGTAGGACGTCAAACGGCCCGACTTGGAGCAGGAGAGGCACCACAGGACATTTTAATTTCCATTGTCTATACTTTTACAAGTAAATTCATAAAACTTTGTCAGCATGACCAGGAAGGATTCAGGATTCACACTCGTAGCAGCGGAAGTTCAAAAAACATAACAAAATATTTTTTTTACATGTGAAATTTCATGATTTTTTCACTTACTATTGGCTGCATTTGTTGCTAAAGGTACACTTTTCTTCATAAGTAAGACAGACTGTTCGATGAATTTTGCACAGCATACAAACCATACTTTCAGGTGTCTGAAACTCTAGAATCTATTTAACTTATGAAAAAAATGAATGAGCTGTTATGTTTTAAACTTTGTTTGGAAAAAAAAAATCAAATTTTGTAGTTAATTATCTCAATTTTTACCACCGTTTTTAATAGATTTGGGGTCATTCCACATCAAATCACCCAATAAAAAATAAATTTTACACCCACCTTTTTAGATTTTCATGAAATTTGGCTCAAATGGTTCTAATACCATCCTGACAACACCTGCAAAATTTTTCTGCTGTATCTCTTATAGTTTTTTTTTATAAATTTTTTAAGTTTTTATGTTTTGTGTTTTCCGAACCTTCCGAAATGGTAAATTTAATTTGTATTCAAAACTTTAAAATTGCTTATCTTAAAAACTCTTCTAGATAACATCATGAATTTTTGCAGCAAGTTTATTTATTATACATATTTGAAGATAAAAATGATACTATTAAAATATATTAATATTTTCTATGAAAAAATATATATATGTATTTTTTTCTTTTCTTTTTTTTAACGGATGTTTTGTTTTATAAGAATTGCAATATCTAGAGTCTCAGACCTGATAGAATGCTCAAATTTGTTTTAATTTACTCTTAAACATATAGGCTACTTGATAAAACAAAAATAATGATGGCTTTTTAACATGTTTATTAATTATAGTAGATTACATTAGAATTATGTACAAAGATAGTGTACTTACGACACATTTGTATAACCCAACTGATTGCTTGAAACATTGAATTTTTTGAGTAATTTTGTCTTTTTAATAAACATTAATGCTGATTCAACTTGTTTTTCCACTTCATCCAAGAGCTTTCAGTTCTTTTGATACAGTCTTTATTGAACTAATACATTCTTCCAGTGCCGCTTGATTGAGGTGCGTCTACTACACAGACTATGTGCTCCAAAGGCACTATGCAAGAATCTTCTCTTTCAGGCCAATAAAATGATGCAGCTGGTCCTGAAGGATGTAGAAATAGAATTTCTGCATCTTCTTCATCATTGAATATTGTTTTTACCAGTCCAAAGTACCAGTTACCATCATAATTTACAGCCACAAAGCTATTTATGGATGGTTCAACACGAACCCAATCAGAAGATGAATGGAAAGAAAAGAGTAAGGAGGGTTTTACACTGTCTGTAGTCCTTCTAATTTCAAGGTTGTTTGTTGGAAGTGGTTTGAAGTTATGGAAACTTGTTGTTCCAAGAATGGTTCGGGTTGCTGAAAAACGGTTTTCTAGTTTTAACCGTAGCAAATCAGCTTCTTTTTTGTCAATAAAGTGAAAATGAACACACATCGATTACTATCATTATTTGTTCTTTGTCTGAAAGCTGTAGACTAGCTTTCCTTAAAATTCTTTTAATAGTTCCTCCTAGGCCATCACAAATTGACTTCCCATGACTTGTTGCAAAAAAAGAGTGTTGGGCCTTCAAATTAAAGTCTCTCAAGTGTTCAGCCAAATTTTTAAAACTGTTTCTATTTTTGTACTGCCCAGCACAACCATCTGTAAAGTAGTGAACTGAGTCAATGTCAGTATGATGTGATGACAGTCACTTTGTAATTTCTCTTTGTACAAAGTTAACAAAAACCAGTATCACGTTCTTGGTCATCACTAATAAAACATTGGTTGGAAACAAAAACATTGTTATCCTCATTTCTTAGAAAAACTCCAACTGGGTGTAGAGTACAACCACCTCTATTCCAGTGGTAACTTTGGATCTCATTTTGTATAACGAAGGAATAATTTTCACTGAAACTCATCACAATAATTGCTGTTTTGGGTGATGGGTCTTCTTTCACTCTTTTAAAGGCTGCTGATTGGGATTTTGCTATAAACGAATGTGGGGTGAGCTTTTCCAATGACCAAACCAATAAAGAAATGCAGTCTTCAACACTGATACGACTGTTTGATCATTTCTGCCCTGTCTGTGTTAACCCACTGACTGATTACAATTTCTTCTTCTAAATCGTAATCTTCACTTAGTTTTTCAGATAAGTACTCAGTTAGTGCAGTATTTGCAGTACAGCTGTCGCAATGACGTAGCATGCAGTTTTGGTTTTCCGTGTTGCACACAAGCATCTTAATTAGGTCTTTATAAGATTCTTCAATTTTCACAGCATCCAGTAATAGTTTAACATTCTGGTGGATACTGCATACACATACAGTGTGTGTGCCTGCAGCACCAGCAAAGATACACCATTTAGGTCTCAAGAAACAAAATATTGAAAATGCTACTTCTACCTCGGGATTCTCCCATTAGAAAGAATAATAGAGTTCTCTCAAGTTACACAAAATGAGTTTTTTGCATGTACACATTTTTTTTGAACACATTCCATTAGAACTACTGATGGCCTCGGGAGAGCCAGTCCTGACAAAACTCTACCATCTGGTGAGCACGATGTATGAGACAGGCGAAATACCCTCAGACTTCAAGAAGAATATAATAATTCCAATCCCAAAGAAAGCAGGTGTTGACAGATGTGAAAATTACCGAACTATCAGTTTAATAAGTCATAGCTGCAAAATACTAACGCGAATTCTTTACAGACGAATGGAAAAACTGGTAGAAGGCGACCTCGGGGAAGATCAGTTTGGATTCCGTAGAAATGTTGGAACACGTGAGGCAATACTGACCTTACGACTTATCTTAGAAGAAAGATTAAGAAAAGGCAAACCTACGTTTCTAGCATTTGTAGACTTAGAGAAAGCTTTTGACAATGGTGACTGGAATACTCTCTTTCAAATTCTAAAGGTGGCAGGGGTAAAATACAGGGAGCAAAAGGCTATTTACTATTTGTACAGAAACCAGATGGCAGTTATAAGAGTCGAGGGGCATGAAAGGGAAGCAGTGGTTGGGAAAGGAGTGAGACAGGGTTGTAGCCTTTCCCCGATGTTATTCAATCTGTATATTGAGCAAGCAGTAAAGGAAACAAAAGAAAAATTCGGAGTAGGTATTAAAATTCATGGAGAAGAAGTAAAAACTTTGAGGTTCGTCGATGACATTGTAATTCTGTCAGAGACAGCAAAGGACTTGGAAGAGCAGTTGAATGGAATGGACAGTGTCTTGAAAGGAGGGTATAAGATGAACATCAACAAAAGCAAAACGAGGATAATGGAATGTAGTCGAGTTAACTCGCGTGATGCTGAGGGAATTAGATTAGGAAATGAGACACGTAAAGTAGTAAAGGAGTTTTGCTATTTGGGGAGCAAAAGAACTGATGATGGTCGAAGTAGAGAGGATATAAAATGTAGACTGGCAATGGCAAGGAAAGCGTTTCTCAAGAAGAGAAATTTGTAAACATCGAGTATTGATTTAAGTGTCAGGAAGTCGTTTCTGAAAGTATTTGTATGGAGTGTAGCCATGTATGGAAGTGAAACATGGACGATAACTAGTTTGGACAAGAAGAGAATAGAAGCTTTCGAAATGTGGTGCTACAGAAGAATGCTGAAGATAAGGTGGGTAGATCACGTAACTAATGAGGAGGTATTGAATAGGATGGGGGAGAAGAGAAGTTTGTGGCACAACTTGACTAGAAGAAGGGATCGGTTGGTAGGACATGTTTTGAGGCATCGAGGGATCCAAATTTAGCATTGGAGGGCACCGTGGAGGGTAAAAATCGTAGAGGGAGACCAAGAGATGAATACAGTAAGCAGATTCAGAAGGATGTAGGTTGCAGTAGGTACTGGGAGATGAAGAAGCTTGCACAGGATAGAGTAGCATGGAGAGCTGCATCAAACCAGTCTCAGGACTGAAGACCACAACAACAACAACTTTGTCTTTTGTTCCAGGTAGCACTCTGGAACTTTCATCCTTTTCATAAACATCTGTTACAAGTCTTACTGTATTTTCAGAAAGAGTTTTACCGTTTTTTGGACCAGGAGTTTCCAAAATACCCTTTTCGGATTTTAGCTTTCTAGCTTGTCGCACCATGTACTCACTCACATTAAATTCTTTCATCACTTTATTTTGGCTCCAAGAATCTGGAGCCAAGGTCAGAATCTGGATTTTTCTAGACCTCCCAACAGATGAAATCTTCTCTTTCATAAGAGAAATCATTACATCAAAATCCTTTGCTTTCTCAACCACACTTGTATCTTCTTCGTCAT
Organism: Schistocerca piceifrons; assembly: GCF_021461385.2. Lineage (NCBI taxonomy): Eukaryota > Metazoa > Arthropoda > Insecta > Orthoptera > Acrididae > Schistocerca > Schistocerca piceifrons. The sequence goes on from NW_025728099.1 coordinate 181,897, forward strand.
CATCAGAACTTGGTGCATCATATTTTAATGCTTTTGAAACCGCCTTTTTTGCAGTCTTTTCAATACTGCTAACCTTCCTTTTAAAATAAGACCCTTTACTTTGTTCTGACAAGCCATGAAGCTCTATCAGTGTTAAACCTAAATTATCAAGAGTAATGTTTGATTGTACGAGGGATTCATTTCTGGATTCCTGTGATTCTAATTCAACCATGACTTCATCATCTGTTTGACTTTCATTGACTTCAACTCTTTATTTTTCCTCACAAAAGTTACGGCATGTTGAGCAAAACTTTTGTCCAGATTTTATGCTAATATTTTTTGTCAGTAATTGTTTAGAAAGATCCAAGCCTACACTTCTCAATGATTTTTTGATGGGCTTTTTGTGTTTTTTTAGTGGGTCTACACATGTTGTTTGATACTTTTCAAAAACGTTTAAAAAGTTGTAGCTGTGGTATGAACATATATTCTTAAATTCACACAGATTAATTCCAGATCGTAAGTGGATCAAATCTTTTTCTTCCTCACTCAATTCAGATACCGGCTGTAACTGTTTTGAAGGTGTGTAGGTTGTTTGGAAACAGTCAGATTTTTTAAATAACCCTACGCTACAGGTTTGAATATCTGACATACTGATTTCACTTTTGGTCTGATTACTGTTCTGGTTACTTTTATAGGATATTGGAAAAGAATCTCTGTAAACTAAGTAACAGTACTTACTGAAAGTTCGAATAAACTTAATAAAATACTATCCAAGCACTATTTAACACTGTAATAATTTTTTACTTCAAAACACAGGAGTAACAAAACAAAATCCAAGCGTACATTGTTACTCGAAGAAGACAAAAACTTATTTTCGGTGTCTAAGTCACTTGGTACTTTTTATTTTTAAAATATAATTAATATTATTTTAAAAATTAGATAACTATTAAACAGTTTAAAAAGCCAACATAATTTTTTTTTATCTAATAGCCTATACAATTATTTTAAAACAAATTTGAGCTTTCTATCAGATCTGAGACTCTAGATATTGCAGTTTTTGTAAAACTAAACATCCGTTAGCTAAAAAAAAAACTTGTAAATTTTTATTCATTTGGAAGGTTTTAATATATCTTTATGGTAATTTTTTAACATTTAGATATAATACACAAACTTATTCCAAAATTTCATACTGATATCTTGAGTATTCTTTAATATACAAATTTTTTTAGTTGTGAGGACACGTTTAAGTTACGATTTCCGACTGCTGAAACAACGACAAATCTAAAAACTTCAAAAATTTATAAAAAAAACTATAAGAGATAGAGCAAAAAAATTTTACAAGTGCTTTCAGGATGATAAAAGAAGTAATTGTACTAAGTTTCATCAAAATCTGACATGGTTGGTGTCAAGGCCTGGGTGACTTGACATGGAATGACCCTTTGGAAAATTCTAGAGTTTCATACACCTGTAAGTATGGTTTGTATGCTGTGCAAAATTCATTGAACAGTCTCTCTTACTTGTGAAAAAAATGTACCTTTAGGAACAAATGCAACCAACAGTAAGTGAAAAAATGATGAAATTTCATACCTAAAAAAATTTATTTTTTTATGTTTTTGCACTTCCATTGCTATGAGTGTGAATCCTGAATCCTTCCTGGTTATGCTGACAAAGTTTTCTGAATTTATTTGTAAAAGTATAGACAGTAGAAAATAAAATGTCCTGTGGTGCCTCTCCTGCTCCAAGTCGGCCTGTTTGACGTCCTACCCCCCTTAATACATTGAAGTTTGCTTTCTCTTGACAGTGAAAAACTGTTTATGTTTAACAATACACAGATAACAAAAAAGTTTACACTGTGCATAAATGAGACATAAATAGAAATACTACAAAGCTTTTTATTATGAAAATTGTCTCAACAACAATACAGTTTTGGCCACTAATGGAAATTATGTTTTTTGACAATTAGAAAGGAAACAAGATGCAGGAACGAGGCAAAATGGCAATGCTTACTGCTTTCTAAATATCATTGTTCTGTTTATTTGTATTTGCTCCAGGGTGAATAAATGTTGTTGTCACAAAAAGAATACAATATTTTAACCATGTTCTCAAGACAGGCAAATTCTGCTCATCCTGAGGCCTGGATGACATGCCCTTCCTTTCCAACCCATTACTCTTTCCTCCCTTAGAAACAAGCTAATTATTGTGGAAGCTGGAATAGTGGCATCTCTTTTACTTCTGTAACAGTATGAGTAGTACTACACTTTTTGTTTCCTGAAGGTACTTATTGGCCAGCAATTCTTTTCATAATTTATTATTTTCCTTATTCTTTCAGTTCTGAGCACTATGCTGAATCCACCGTATGACCTTTGATAAGAAATTCTATTACAAATTTCGTTTTGACCATTGATAAATGCTACTACCCTTGATAGCTGCATAATGCTAGCAATATATTTAGACTTTTTGGCAGATGGGCGAGGTGTGGTTCTGTAGAAATTCTGCCTAGTGTGAAAACTTCACCATCTCCCAATCTTTTACATCTTCAAATTACACCAACAATACCAACTACTGAATTTATAATGGAAATGACACAGAGAAACATATGTCAGAACTTATTTGGGTTAATTGATGTGTACAACCTACAATCGAAACATAATTACCCAGAAATGTTTTTATTTATTAAAGAAAGTCATAGCAAGATCAAAGCAGAAAGTGACATTCTAGAGTAGTTTTTATACCCAACAATGTCAAAACTTTTGGAAACTCAATTCCAGCTCTCATTTCATATGAAACAGTGAAGGAAATGGTTCAAAGTCTGCTATGTGGAATCGGTGATGTTCATGAACTTCTGTATAATTTTATGAAAAATGTGATTAACAAGCTGCAGGTTGGCTTTTACCCTTTTAGGGGTGTGCATTTGTCAATTTCTGCACATTCAACATAATTATCATACAACAGCCTCACTTATAAGATTTTACTAACAAACAATATCCTGGCGGTTTCTTTGCTGACTGAAGTAGCACAATTCCTTAATACTTCCTACTGGCATCTGTATTCAAATTTATAAAATGTTTCTACATTCAATTTCTTTACCTATATCCCAGTAGCATATTTTTTTTTTACTGACCTATGCATGTGAATAAACCGTTTACTGTGACCCATCCAATGCTTCTTACATTAGCATTAATTTTGGTACATTCCCTCCTCCCCTCCCACACACAAAAGAACACTGTACACCATAATTAATTTTTTGTTCACTCTCATACAGTGTTCAGTAGACATAATTTTCACGAGCAAAGAAACATGCGAGCTACCTTCAACTTATCCACTTCATTAACCCGTTATGCTCTGGATGCGTTAACACGCACGCCATTGTACCTGTCCCTGGGTGCTCTGAACGTGTTTACACGCGCCACCAGTCCCTCTACCTGATACTCTGAACGTGTCTATGCATACTGATCGCAATCAAAAAGTGTGGCCATAAGCAACAAATGTAAGAATCCAGATGAGCTTCCCTACAACCTCTTTTCAATTTTACACAATCATCAAGAAAAGAATTGGAAACATTCCTCTTACACTTTTATTTCCTACACCAATGGTATTTAGAGAGTTATTTTTTTCCATTGGAACCTCTTCAGCACCAGCTTTCTTAAATAGTTCATCTATATCCAACGATTCCACTAACTACAGTTGTTTGTTGTATTTTACTGTGTTTTTACTTAATATTGTACTATATTAAAACTATAAAATATTTTTAAGCATAAAACATTTTTAATTCAAGTCCAAAACTACAATTACCTGCATACATCATTACACAAAATGTACTCACATGACTTCATATGCATCTGGTATAGTACCTATGAAGAAGCCACCTATTCTTAAACACTCTGCAGCATTGCGTATCATGCACTCTGCTTGTGGTAAACTTTCAAAGCAATAGTGGAATGCAAACTGGCAGTTTACCACGTCCAATTCAATTGATGGATCTTTGTACCGTTCTCTTAAACGGACCTAAAGTGAGAAAAAATGTCCATTACATCTTCAATTTTATGGATCTTAGCTTTTTAAGATCATCTTCATCTACTCAAAGGCAGACTACAGATGTTACACAAAACATCAACAATGTAAGGTAATAAAAAAATTATTTACATACATTTCCACCAAGCTAATAAATTGAAGGCAATGAGACCACATTACTAAGGTAGTGAGCTTTAGAGGTTGTCTCAAGATTCTTTCTGGCATAAGTGAAAAAGTCATGACAATAAATGAAATTATAGCTTCACAAAGGGCCATAAGTAAAAAAAAAAAAATCTCAACATCTGAGGAGAAGATGGCAGCTGTAGAGGCTATCGCAGCTGTGCAAACAGTATTAGCACAAAGAACAGCCTTATCTGTTAATTAGGCAGAACCACTAAAACAAAAAGTTCAAGAATAAGGGGAAAATACAGTATAATAACTTGTTAAATGGAGTGAGCAATGAGATAAAAACACTGCAAACATTTTAAAAACAAAATCCAATGAATAGAGAAAAAGGGTAGAAAATTTGACAATTGATGTAAAAATCAACAAGATTTTTTAAGCCATTTGATATGTTCTTTGAACAGCATGACAAAATGCATAATTTGACTGAAAGGAAGTTGACTGCCACATTGGTAAATTTAGAGCTAGAAAAATCTGAAGCTTCAAAGACCCAAGCCAAGGTATAGAGTGAGCTTCAAGCTATTCAGACAGAAGTTAACACTCCAAAACTACGTGTTCAGGAAGATGAAAAAGTGAAGTACAAAATTTATGAATTGTGCTCACAGAAATCCACCCAGTGACACCAAACTGCTGATCACTTACCCACAAATACCACATTATGAGTGGCATACACTGCTGGAAAGTATATGGATTATGTGAGTTCTGAGTGCAACATCCTCACAAAATATGGTCACTCACATTCAGATGCAGTAATGTAATGAAGGTCTCAACTCAGATATTTATTACTGCAGGATCAGTAGCATGTGCTGGTACTCTGAAAAGTGATTAAACGTAGCGTAGTACTGAGACAGAGACACTGGCAACACACTGTGGAATAACCTAGCAATAGAATTCTGTGAAAAGCTTTTGACTATATGTGACCATGATTTCAAAGAGTTTCTTGCTGCAATCAGCAAGCAGGACTTTGTACAGGAAGACAAATGATCGATTGGCAACCAATAAACACACATATGATGGACACCAAGTTGCATAGCCAAGATGAAATGTGGTCCCATAAACTGGAGACATAATACTGCCCAAGTTCAAACGCAGTATAGTCACAAGCAGCAAAAGTGGAATAACCATTATGACCCCACCTATCGAGCTGCAAGTGATGATAGACATGCCAATGATCTGGACTGGAAAACACATATAGACAGAACATGGGGGATGGAAACAGGCTCTGATCTGGCCAAGTAAGAATGAACTAGGAAAACTAAAGATGGCTAATAAGCATCCTAAATGACTGGTAGGTGGCGTGGCAAGATGCAATAGCAAATATGTGCCATTAATGCACTATCGACATGGTGAGAAGCTTGTCAACCAACTGGTTTGCAAACCTGAAGTGGAACTGAAGCAGTTGTATGTCGATCATCAGTTTCTATTCTTGTTGGAGGGATCTTTGCGGAAGCAGTAGCTGATATGGGTACACACCTTAGTGTCTTTTTCTCTGGGGCTGTGGCAAAATCAAGAAACATCAGAAAGTTTTAACGTATGGTACGCGGTATAAAGGTGGTAGGCATAGTTGGAGTGTGGAAGCAGCCTGTAAAAGTTCAGGTTTGTTTAGATATAGGGATATGCAGTGCTACAGTAGAAAAAGCTTTTCTTGTAGTGCCTGGATTGGTGTAGATTGTATTTTAGGGAGTGATGTTTTGGGGGAAAAGGAATACGGCTGTATTTATTCAGAGGCAAATTTATAATCTGTGTACATGGCCACAAGGGTGTGGTCAACTTCACTAAACCCTCATCAAGTCACAATAAAATTTATATGCAAGTCCAACAGCTTGAGGTAGATACAGAGTAGGGGCCATCACAATGCACTGTCAGAGGAAGATCCATAGATTTGATGCAGACAATCAGTTCCAAGGTGAATGAAGATAACCACTTAAACTCTCTGAACAGTACCAAGTGGCTCACATATGTCAACATTTTGAAGAAGAATCAAGAAGTGTAAAAAAAGTTTATTGGGTAACTGCAGAGCATACCAAATGTACTGTTTTGTTTGCACTCCTACACCAAACCACTTATCAGGTGATCAGCTGTCTAGCTGTTGATATCATTTCAGCATTGGCAGGATTTACTGTTGTGAGTATATCAATGTCAAATCTCGATTGATATGATAGCAAATGCAACCTCTGTGAAGTACGACAACATGAGACTAAGCATCTCTGGGCTCATCAATGAGTCTTACAGTAGCTCATTTTTTAGTACATGTTGGTATGGCAATCGTTAATGAGGAGTCTTCAGGTGTAATTGGTTGCAAATTCCCATTTGGAGAAAGCCAAGTAGTGCACTATATTTTATTGTCACATGTTGTAAGACTATGGAACATTAATTTGCATATAGTGAATATTGTTCAAGATTGAGTCATTCATGAAAGTTGATGTTTTATTGAATCTCTTGGAGTGCTTTTATTACTATGATTCAATAACAACTTTCAATAAAGAGTATGATAAATTCATAGTGACAGATCAATCCACTGTGATTAATGGACTTCACTCATCCAATCATTCAATAATAATAGCGATGAAACAATCTGTCATCAATACAGAGATGGGTAGTTAACAACTAAATGAAGGAATGTGGCAGGACCTTTAAAACTGGCAATGTGCGAGATGGACAACAACTTTAATCGCAATCTCCGGAGATGGTTGATGTAACACAACTACAATAAATGGTGAGTATGCAGCATTCCAGCACAATGGAGCCCTGTTTCGCTAAAAACAATGTTGGAAATGAGGGAGAATTTGTGAACTACAAAGCGCGAGTATGTGTGACTTTTAGAAATGATAGGCAGAGTGCTACCCTTAAAATTGTTTTGGGACTTTATCCTACAGAAAAACAGTGATCAGTACACTTATATTAAAATTATTTCAACAAAACAATCTTGATCACAAGAATGTTGTTTATTTCATTTGGTGACCAGTTTTGGTCTTTTACAAGCCAAGCCCAAGCCATTGTGCAACATCTTGTCTCCTGCCTTCCTGGCAGCCTGGTCCGCAAGCCGCCTCGGAAGCCCGATCGGCCTGTTCACTGCCCCATATCCCTAAATGACCTGGCACCCAGCAGAATGACACCTTCTTTCCCTGCCATTGGAGCAAGTGTAGTTGTCATATATCGGCTGGGTCAACCTCTCAGCTGGATACACATTCTGTAACAATTGTAAGGCACTAACGGAATTGTTGCACGTGAGAAACAGTTTGACCTGAATACATCGCATCTGTTCCAGTGCCTTCAGGATCGCGGGGAGCTTCTCCGAGAAAACAGTACACTTGCCTCAAAAGTGAGCCCTGGTGACATGGTCAGGGAACATGACCGAGCAGCCAAGGGAATTCCCTTGTTTGGAGCCATCAGTGTACACTACTGTGAAACCGCAATGCGCATCTAAAATGTTAAAAAACAGAGACTGAAATGTAAAATCTGGCATACTATCTTTCTTAAAACTGGTCAAGTCTAAAATAAATCTGGGCCTCCAGAGGAGCCAAGGTGGAAATCTGTGCCAACAACAATGTAAAACATTAAGACTGGCCACACCCATCCCTGAACGGCAATCCTGTGCACGAATCCCATAGGGTTCATTGTCCGTTGCTGGTTACGGAAAAGTTTTTCCACTGGAGGGCAGGCAACAGTATAGTATGTGGGCGTGTATGATATGGACACGGTTTTATATGCCTGGTGTACCGTAAGTAGCCATCGCCTCATGGGAAGTGACGGTTTGCCAGCCTCTGCACAGAGGCTTGGTATGGAGCTTGTTCTGAACGCACCAGTGCCAATCCGAATCCCTTCGTGCCACACCAAATCCAACATCTTTAAATACGAGTGTCTCGCAGACCCATACATCGTGCTCCCCCAGCCGAGATTACACAAATGCCCTGTAAAACTGGAGCATACAAGTCCTGTCTGCTCCCCATGTATTCTGGCTAAGACATTTTAAAATCTTAGAGCCTTATGGGACTGTCTTTCCAGTTCCTTAAGATGCGGCAACCACGGAAGTTTACAGTCAAATGTGAGGCACAGAAACCTCACTGTGTCTTTAAAATTAAGAACAGTGTCATTCATCCTCAATTCAGGAAAGTTTAAAACAGAACAAGAAGGGTTAAAAAGAACACACACAGACTTCCCAGTTGAAAACTTAAAACTACTCTTCTGCATCCACGCACCCATTCATCCAAACATTGAAGAGTTAGTTGCAACTGACATGTCGTCATGAGGCTTGAAGAAGAGCAAAACACAGAAAAGTCATCCAAAAACAAAGAACACTGGACAGGGCTTTTCACTACTGATGTGAGGCACACTTAAAACACTATCTTGCAGGAAACCGTTCTCCAGCTCAAAGCGATCAGATAGGACATCACTGATTTGGTATCGAAAATACCATGGCGAGAGAAAGGACCGAATAAAAATGGGAAGACAACCATGGAAGCCCCATTCATGAAGTTGCTCGAGAGTAAGATGCCTCCAAGCAGTACCGTAGGCCTTCTTGATGTCAAAAAATAGAAGGTGATGCCAGCACAGGAAAGCCTGCTGTATATTTGCCTCCAACAGGACCAGTTTCTCAAAGGTGGAGCGACACCACCCGAACCCACACTGAAAACGACTAAGGAGCTGCCTGGATTCTAAGATCCAGACAAGTCGGCACTTAACCATGAGCTCCAAGGTCTTTCCCAAGCAGCTATTAAGAGCAACATTACAGCCTGACAAAAACACACCAACCAACTGAGATGATTGTTTTCACTCAAAAGAATGAATTCAACCATACATGAAACTAAAACTGAATGAGTCAACTGTTTTCCAACAATCAAATAAATCGATCACTTTCATTTGGTTGTTCCCATCACTATCTCATACTCTAAAACAGGGATTCATGCTTCCTCGAAGTGTGGTCAAAAACTGGAATGCCAACATTACCAGCTCAATCCCCCCCCCCTGGATGATCTTATTCTCAAAGTTGTGACACAATAAATGGGTATCCACCAAAGAAAATACAGAGGGCGACTCAACCAACTGAACATACATTGGCACTCACGAATCTTAAGAAATGAAGGTGTTTCTTGGCACAATGATTAAATACAAAATTATTAATTTAGATGATACACAAAGGGCGGGAACTATACTGTCCACCACAGCATACATCCGAAATCTAATACAAATTTACTGCAACAGATGCCTCTAAGATTACCTGTCACAGATTGTTTTGTTGACCAAAAACATTATGGCAGACAGCAACATCTTTCTTCTTTCCCTAACATTTCTATCATCTTCCTGATCTACACAGTTAGGCTAAATCCCTACTTTCTGAAATACACATTCCACAATCACACCCAATGATTCCCCCTAATTAAGTCTAAAGCTTAAGGTAAAAAGACAACTGATGATGGTAAATCAAGTACCACATTGGAGCCCCAGGTTTGATGACTCCAAACCCAACTATTGTTGACTGAACTTCCTTAGTTGCTAACCATCTGATACCATCCAAGTGCAGCTGTAGCTTCCTCGAATGCTAGGATGTGACAATTATCATCCTCTGTAAAGCAACAGTGAACTAAAAAACAATGACAAAGTAAATTGTGGTATGAGGTACAAAATCAAAATAGGCACACATGCAGAAAAATGAAAGCAGTTAGCATCATAAATTCTGAAAAGGAGAGATTGGGGGGAGGTTGAAGAGGGGAGAGAATAGGTGGGTGGAGAGAGCGAGGCGAGAAAGGAGAGGGAGGGAAGGAGGGAGGCAGAGAGAGACAGAGAGAGAGAGAGAGAGAGAGAGAGAGAGAGAGAGAGAGAGAAAACAGGAAGAAGCAGAAGCTACCAGGGAAATAATTCAAGTAAGAAAAAAAATTTCTTTGTTTCTGTGTACATTTCCTTTAAGAGATAATGACAAACTATTACCTTAGTACAATCTGCTGAAATAAATTCAGCAGTGAATACAGGTCCAAAACCTAGATCCGAGCGATTGCGGTTCTGTAGCTCCTTGTATCGGTTTTCGCATTGCTCAACAGATGTCGAAGCTATGTCCGCACAAATTAAATGTGTAATATTGCCTCTTCTCCATTTAAGCAGATCACCACCTTTCCCACAGCACATATCAAGCACCCGCAATGGTGAACCGCGTTGGTTTTTTTGCCATATTTTGCTTAGATACTCATCTGAAACACAAAATAGTTATTGGCTTCAATGTTGGTGGTTCAGACATCATTCCTTCATCCTGACGTGACAATTTTAAATTGATGGATTGGTGATTTCTATTTAGTGGGCATTAGGCCATGGTCTAAAGCATGTTTCAGGAACTAATGTCTCATCTCCTAATGCTAGAGACATCCGCAGAAGCTATAAACGCATAGTTAGCTGATTTTCAAAATTAAAAAAGCACATAAAGGTAAACTGTTTGCTGTTGCTAAACTTGTTTAAGTTTGAAAATCAAGTAACTACATTTTTATATCTTCTGAGGATATCTCCAGCATTTGGATGGTCATTAGACAATGTCTGAATAACCATAAACCAGAAATCACCAAGGATGTAAATACTGGCTGTAAAATCCTGCACTGTATGATCAATGTAAACAGAATTTTATTACACAATATAGTCATAATATGTATAAAGATTTAGGTGGCAAGCTGTTTCATTCTGAATTCACCTGCTGCTATGTCAAGCATATGAAGTACACTTTCTACTGCTGTCAATGTTCCCAGCCATGTTTCTGTAGAAACATTATTGTCCTGTTTCAGCTGTCAGAGGATTGATGTACAAGAGACTGAGAAAGACAATGATTAAACATCCAGGAGGCCTTTCTTACACTAAAATATGGAGGATTATTTCGAAATGTACACAATAAGGAATGTGTAAATGAACAGAAAAATATTTTTACTGTATCCTCACTATATACAAGGCTACAGTAAAAATATTTTCCTGTTCATATATGCCATAGGATTCACAGAAAAGGCAAAATACTCTGAGACTAAAATGCTTAAAATGTTTGTGGTTAACCCATAGATACTTTAATGACTGCATGTACATGCTGTGGGGAAAAAAAGTAGTATTCAAGAATTGGAGTAAATCATAAGCAGCAAACACGCATTTTCTTTACATCACAACATAACAGCTTACAAATATAGATGTTTATGATGCACAAGAGTTGTTGTTTATAGTAAATATGCTGCTATTGTGCTGGAGATTGCAACTATGCATGTGCTCACAGTGGCATATCTTCAGTGAGCCACACAATACAGTAATAAATGGTTAAGTTTATAAACTGTTTGTGTGCTGCCATGGCTGAAGCAGCTGACTGGGAGCAAGTAGTGTAATAAGAGTACTAGCTGTTTTTCCTCCTTTCAAAGGATGTAACATGTAAGAGTCCGCCAATGGCCCAATGAGGCATTTAACCTGTAGTGCCTGAAGGGAGTTGGATCTGTGATGATGTTTGGGGGGGGAGGGGGGGGGGCGGTGGTGGTTTTGGGGGGGGAGGGGGGGCGGTGGTGGTGGTTTGGGGAGGGGGGTGTTTGGGGGGGGGGGGGGGGGTTGTATCATGACTTGGATCCACTCATTTAGTAACTCTGAACATGAATCAGGGACATTTATTTCAACATCCTTGGTGGGATGTTTATTTTCATATTCTCAGTGACCAAGTGTTTTCCTTTCTTCTACTTTGCATAGTGAGTATCCTTCAGAAAATCCCACCTTACATGATGATGACAGCCATGTCCACAGGGCTTTACACGTATGTACCTGATTTAAAAATCACTCAGCATCTATCACACCTCAACTGGCCAGGTAATTCACCAATATTATTCTCACAAGGAAATGTTTGGCACTATTTGGAACAGAAGGTGAAACATCATAATTAACATTTAAGTTTACAAACTGTTTGTGTGCTGCCAAGGCTGAAGTATACTGTGCATGGCAAAATGGTGCTATCCAAAACCATCGCCGAGGCAACAGTGGTGCACCATGGGCCATACATGATAAGGCCAAACAATGGCTATGGTGATGTGGGCTAATTTATGTGCAACTGCTGAGCAACTAATTGCCCAGACGAGCCAAGGGGCTACCAACAGTGTCACCTCAATGACTTAAGCGACCGTTGCTGCGTATGGGCCTCTGCACCAGGCGCCTGGTTCATGCACCCATCCCGACTGTTCTTCATCATCAGCGACGAAGGCTAGAATTTGCATGCCTCTACTGCAACCAAACATCTCGTGAGTAGTACAAGGTGGCCCTTTCAGATGACTCACATTTTATACTCCCTCGGACAGCTGGCCATTGGTGTGTAAGGCCCTGCAAGAATTCGGAGGATCCAGTCCGGAGGAGGGAGTGTTATGATCTGAGGAATGTTTTTATGGCATTCCATGGGTGATCTTGTCATTCAGGAAGGCACAGTGGATCAACATAAGTATATATCTGTCCTTGGGGACCATGTCCCTCCCCTATCTGCATTTTGTTTTTTTCCTTGGTGTAATAGCATCTACCAGCAGGCTAATGCAATGTGTCACACAGCTTGCTTTGTACGTGTATGGTTCGAAAACAGCAGCAGAATGAGTTTACCATACTCCCTTGACTGCCAAACCCCCCGGATTTAAATCCGACCGAGAACATGTGGGACCGCCTCGACGGTATCACCCAGGCAAGCCTACAGCTGTGGTTTGCATTTTTGGATCTGTTTTTTTGGGTAAGAATTAGGGGGGGGGGGGGTGGGGGGGGTGGGGGGGCTTGGGCTATTTTTCCTCGAACTCCAGTCAATATTACTAAAGAAAATATAGAGGAGGAAAGTATTACTTATTCTGATGGACGGACCGCTTATGGAAGTTTTAAATAATGAGCATGTTGATGTTAACAACCATGCGGAGTTTAAAAATTTTACAACTGGAGCATGTACCAATACAAAAAGGGGGTTATTTGATACAAATGGAGTTGTTAACAGGGGTATAAATCAAAAGCTACTCTGCAAATGTATGTGTGTGTGTGTGTGTGTGTGTGTGTGTGTGTGTGTGTGTGTGTGTACAGGAGGGGGGAATGCATGTGTGAATGAACGTTTTTCTGAATTATTTTTGAATGCTGTGTTTCCTGTTACATTTCTTGTGAGGAA